>NW_019272528.1:0-23088 GCF_002738345.1 Cucurbita maxima | reverse complement strand
TAGTACGTGCTAAAAAACCGAGTCACGGTCGACGTTTTTCGAAAGTTTTGTGAGGAATGATAAGGCTTGATGATTTAGAATATTATTTCTAAGAAACGGAGTGCATAAAACAGTAAAAGAGTTCTTCAAATCGTACCTTTCTTCGGAAACCCAAACAGGGAAGTTTTCAGTCTGGTTAAAAAAACCGAGTCACGGTCGACGTTTTTTTAAAGTTTTGTGAGGAATGATAAGGCTTGATGATTTAGAATATTATTTCTAAGAAACTGAGTGCATATAGAATATTATTTCTAAGAAACGGAGCGCATAAAACAGTAAAAGAGTTCTTCAAATCGAACCCTTCTTCGGAAACCCAAACAGGGAAGGTTTTAGTACGTGCTAAAAAAACCGAGTCACGGTCGACATTTTGCGAAAGTTTTGTGACGAATGATAAGGCTTGATGATTTAGAATATTATTTCTAAGAAACGGAGCGCATAAAACAGTAAAAGAGTTCTTCAAATCGAACCCTTCTTCGGAAACCCAAACAGGGAAGGTTTTAGTACGTGCTAAAAAAACCGAGTCACGGTCGACATTTTGCGAAAGTTTTGTGACGAATGATAAGGCTTGATGATTTAGAATATTATTTCTAAGAAACGGAGTGCATAAAACAGTAAAAGAGTTCTTCAAATCGAACCCTTCTTCGGAAACCCAAACAGTGAAGTTTTTAGTACGTGCTAAAAAAACCGAGTCACGGTTGACGTTTTTTAAAAGTTTTGTGAGGAATGATAAGGCTTGATGATTTAGAATATTATTTCTAAGAAACGGAGTGCATAAAACAGTAAAAGAGTTCTTCAAATCGAACCCTTCTTCGGAAACCAAAATAGGGAAGTTTTCAGTACGTGCTCAAAAAACAGAGTCACGGTCGACGTATTGCGAAAGCTTTGTGAGGAATTATAAGGCTTGTTGATTTAGAATATTATTTCTAAGAAACTGAGTGCATATAGAATATTATTTCTAAGAAACTGAGTGCATAAAACAGTAAAATAGTTCTTCAAATCGAACCCTTCTTCGGAAACCCAAACAGGGAAGGTTTTAGTACGGGCTAAAAAAATCGAGTCACAATCGACGTTTTGCGAAAGTTTTGTGAGGAATGATAAGGCTTGATGATTTAGAATATTATTTCAAAGAAACGGAGTGCATAAAAGAGTAAAAGAGTTCTTCAAATCGATCCCTTCTTCGGAAACCCAAACAATGAAGGTTTCAGTCCGTGCTAAAAAAAGCCGAATCACGGTCGACATTTTGCGAAAGTTTTGTGAGGAATTATAAGGCTTGATTATTTAGAATATTATTTCTAAGAAACTGAGTGCATATAACAGTAAAAGAGTTCTTCAAATCGAACCCTTCTTCGGAAACCCAAACAGGGAAGTTTTCAGTCCGTGTTAATAAAACCGAGTCACGGTCGACGTTTTTCGAAAGTTGTGTGAGGAATTATAAGGCTTGATGACTTAGAATATTATTTCTAAGAAACGGAGTGGATAAAACAGTAAAAGAGTTCTTCAATCGAACCCTTCTTCGGAATCCCAAACAGGGAAGTTTTCAGTCCGTGTTAATAAAACCGAGTCACGGTCGACGTTTTTCGAAAGTTGTGTGAGGAATTATAAGGCTTGATGACTTAGAATATTATTTCTAAGAAACGGAGTGGATAAAACAGTAAAAGAGTTCTTCAATCGAACCCTTCTTCGGAATCCCAAACAGGGAAGTTTTCAGTCCGTGTTAATAAAACCGAGTCACGGTCGACGTTTTTCGAAAGTTGTGTGAGGAATTATAAGGCTTGATGACTTAGAATATTATTTCTAAGAAACGGAGTGGATAAAACAGTAAAAGAGTTCTTCAATCGAACCCTTCTTCGGAATCCCAAACAGGGAAGTTTTCAGTCCGTGTTAATAAAACCGAGTCACGGTCGACGTTTTTCGAAAGTTGTGTGAGGAATTATAAGGCTTGATGACTTAGAATATTATTTCTAAGAAACGGAGTGGATAAAACAGTAAAAGAGTTCTTCAATCGAACCCTTCTTCGGAATCCCAAACAGGGAAGTTTTCAGTCCGTGTTAATAAAACCGAGTCACGGTCGACGTTTTTCGAAAGTTGTGTGAGGAATTATAAGGCTTGATGACTTAGAATATTATTTCTAAGAAACGGAGTGGATAAAACAGTAAAAGAGTTCTTCAATCGAACCCTTCTTCGGAATCCCAAACAGGGAAGTTTTCAGTCCGTGTTAATAAAACCGAGTCACGGTCGACGTTTTTCGAAAGTTGTGTGAGGAATTATAAGGCTTGATGACTTAGAATATTATTTCTAAGAAACGGAGTGGATAAAACAGTAAAAGAGTTCTTCAATCGAACCCTTCTTCGGAATCCCAAACAGGGAAGTTTTCAGTCCGTGTTAATAAAACCGAGTCACGGTCGACGTTTTTCGAAAGTTGTGTGAGGAATTATAAGGCTTGATGACTTAGAATATTATTTCTAAGAAACGGAGTGGATAAAACAGTAAAAGAGTTCTTCAATCGAACCCTTCTTCGGAATCCCAAACAGGGAAGTTTTCAGTCCGTGTTAATAAAACCGAGTCACGGTCGACGTTTTTCGAAAGTTGTGTGAGGAATTATAAGGCTTGATGACTTAGAATATTATTTCTAAGAAACGGAGTGGATAAAACAGTAAAAGAGTTCTTCAATCGAACCCTTCTTCGGAATCCCAAACAGGGAAGTTTTCAGTCCGTGTTAATAAAACCGAGTCACGGTCGACGTTTTTCGAAAGTTGTGTGAGGAATTATAAGGCTTGATGACTTAGAATATTATTTCTAAGAAACGGAGTGGATAAAACAGTAAAAGAGTTCTTCAATCGAACCCTTCTTCGGAATCCCAAACAGGGAAGTTTTCAGTCCGTGTTAATAAAACCGAGTCACGGTCGACGTTTTTCGAAAGTTGTGTGAGGAATTATAAGGCTTGATGACTTAGAATATTATTTCTAAGAAACGGAGTGGATAAAACAGTAAAAGAGTTCTTCAATCGAACCCTTCTTCGGAATCCCAAACAGGGAAGTTTTCAGTCCGTGTTAATAAAACCGAGTCACGGTCGACGTTTTTCGAAAGTTGTGTGAGGAATTATAAGGCTTGATGACTTAGAATATTATTTCTAAGAAACGGAGCGCATAAAACAGTAAAAGAGTTCTTCAAATCGAACCGTTTTTCGGAAACCCAAACAGGGAAGTTTTCAGTACGTGCTAAAAGAACCGAGTCACGGTCGACGTTTTGCGAAGGTTTTGTGAGAAATTATAAGGCTTGTTGATTTAGAATACTATTTCCAAGAAACTGAGTGCATATAGAATATTATTTCTAAGAAACTGAGTGCATAAAAAAGTAAAAGAGTTCTTCAAATCGAATCCTTCTTTGGAAACCCAAACAGTGAAGTTTTTAGTACGTGCAAGAAAAACGAGTCACAGTTGACGTTTTTCGAAAGTTTTGTGAGGAATGATAAGGCTTGATGATTTAGAATATTATTTCTAAGAAACGGAGTGCATAAAACAGTAAAATAGTTCTTCAAATCGAACCCTTCTTCGGAAACCCAAACAGGGAAGGTTTTAGTACGTGCTAAAAAAACCGAGTCACGGTCGACATTTTGCGAAAGTTTTGTGACGAATGATAAGGCTTGATGATTTAGAATATTATTTCTAAGAAACGGAGTGCATAAAACAGTAAAAGAGATCTTCAAATCGAACCCTTCTTCGGAAACCAAAACAGGGAAGTTTTCAGTACGTGCTAAAAAAACAGAGTCACGGTCGACGTATTGCGAAAGTTTTGTGAGGAATTATAAGGCTTGTTGATTTAGAATATTATTTCTAAGAAACTGAGTGCATAAAACAGTAAAAGAGTTCTTCAAATCAAACCCTTCTTCGGAAACCCAAACAAGGAAGGTTTGAGTACGGGCTAAAAAAATCGAGTCACGGTCGACGTTTTGCGAAAGTTTTGTGAGGAATGATAAGGCTTGATGATTTAGAATATTATTTCTAAGAAACGGAGTGCATAAAACAGTAAAAGAGTTCTTCAAATCGAACCCTTCTTCGAAAACCCAAACAGGGAAGGTTTTAGTACGGGCTAAAAAAATCGAGTCACGGTCGACGTTTTGCGAAAGTTTTGTGAGGAATGATAAGGCTTGATGATTTAGAATATTATTTCTAAGAAACGGAGTGCATAAAACAGTAAAAGAGTTCTTCAATCGAACCCTTCTTCGGAATCCCAAACAGGGAAGTTTACAGTCCGTGTTAAAAAAACCGAGTCACGGTCGACGTTTTTCGAAAGTTTTGTGAGGAATGATAAGGCTTGATGATTTAGAATATTATTTCAAAGAAACGGAGTGCATAAAAGAGTAAAAGAGTTCTTCAAATCGATCCCTTCTTCGGAAACCCAAACAGGGAAGTTTTCAGTCCGTGCTAAAAAAACCGAGTCACGGTCGACGTTTTGCGAATGTTTTCTGAGGAATTATAAGGCTTGATTATTTAGAATATTATTTTTAAGAAACTGAGTGCATATAACAGTAAAAGAGTTCTTCAAATCGAATCCTTTTTCGGAAACCCAAATAGGGAAGGTTTTAGTACGTGCTAAAAAACCGAGTCACGGTCGATGTTTTTCGAAAGTTTTGTGAGGAATGATAAGGCTTGATGATTTAGAATATTATTTCTAAGAAACGGAGTGCATAAAACAGTAAAAGAGTTCTTCAAATCGTACCCTTCTTCGGAAACCCAAACAGGGAAGTTTTCAGTCTGGTTAAAAAAACCGAGTCACGGTCGACGTTTTTTTAAAGTTTTGTGAGGAACGATAAGGCTTGATGATTTAGAATATTATTTCTAAGAAACGGAGCGCATAAAACAGTAAAAGAGTTCTTCAAATCGAACCGTTTTTCGGAAACCCAAACAGGGAAGTTTTCAGTACGTGCTAAAAAAACCGAGTCACGGTCGACGTATTGCGAAGGTTTTGTGAGAAATTATAAGGCTTGTTGATTTAGAATACTATTTCTAAGAAACTGAGTGCATATAGAATATTATTTCTAAGAAACTGAGTGCATAAAAAAGTAAAAGAGTTCTTCAAATCGAACCCTTCTTTGGAAACCCAACAGTGAAGTTTTTAGTACGTGCAAGAAAAACGAGTCACAGTTGACGTTTTTCGAAAGTTTTGTGAGGAATGATAAGACTTGATGATTTAGAATATTATTTCTAAGAAACGGAGTGCATAAAACAGTAAAATAGTTCTTCAAATCGAACCCTTCTTCGGAAACCCAAACAGGGAAGGTTTTAGTACGTGCTAAAAAAACCGAGTCACGGTCGACATTTTGCGAAAGTTTTGTGACGAATGATAAGGCTTGATGATTTAGAATATTATTTCTAAGAAACGGAGTGCATAAAACAGTAAAAGAGATCTTCAAATCGAACCCTTCTTCGGAAACAAAAACAGGGAAGTTTTCAGTACGTGCTAAAAAAACAGAGTCACGGTCGACGTATTGCGAAAGTTTTGTGAGGAATTATAAGGCTTGTTCATTTAGAATATTATTTCAAAGAAACTGAGTGCATAAAACAGTAAAAGAGTTCTTCAAATCAAACCCTTCTTCGGAAACCCAAACAGGGAAGGTTTTAGTACGGGCTAAAAAAATCGAGTCACGGTCGACGTTTTGCGAAAGTTTTGTGAGGAATGATAAGGCTTGATGATTTAGAATATTATTTCTAAGAAACGGAGTGCATAAAACAGTAAAAGAGTTCTTCAATCGAACCCTTCTTCGGAATCCCAAACATGGAAGTTTTCAGTCCGTGTTAAAAAAACCGAGTCACGGTCGACGTTTTTCGAAAGTTTTGTGAGGAATGATAAGGCTTGATGATTTAGAATATTATTTCAAAGAAACGGAGTGCATAAAAGAGTAAAAGAGTTCTTCAAATCGATCCCTTCTTCGGAAACCCAAACAGGGAAGTTTTCAGTCCGTGCTAAAAAAACCGAGTCACGGTCGACGTTTTGCGAATCTTTTCTGAGGAATTATAAGGCTTGATTATTTAGAATATTATTTCTAAGAAACTGAGTGCATATAACAGTAAAAGAGTTCTTCAAATCGAACCCTTTTTCGGAAACCCAAATAGGGAAGGTTGTAGTACGTGCTAAAAAACCGAGTCACGGTCGACGTTTTTCGAAAGTTTTGTGAGGAATGATAAGGCTTGATGATTTAGAATATTATTTCTAAGAAACGGAGTGCATAAAACAGTAAAAGAGTTCTTCAAATCGAGCCCTTTTTCGGAAACCCAAATAGGGAAGTTTGTAGTACGTGGTAAAAAACCGAGTCACGGTCGACGTTTTTCTAAAGTTTTGCGAGGAATGATAAGGCTTGATGATTTATCATCTTATTTGTAAGAAACGGAGTGCATACAAACGTCAACAGAGTTCTTCAAATCGAACCGTTTTTCGGAAACCCAAACAGGGAAGTTTTCAGTACGTGCTAAAAGAACCGAGTCATGGTCGACGTATTGCGAAGGTTTTGTGAGAAATTATAAGGCTTGTTGATTTAGAATACTATTTCTAAGAAACTAAGTGCATATAGAATATTATTTCTAAGAAACTGAGTGCATAAAAAAGTAAAAGAGTTCTTCAAATCGAACCCTTCTTTGGAAACCCAAACAGTGAAGTTTTTAGTACGTGCAAAAAAAACCGAGTCACAGTTGACGTTTTTCGAAAGTTTTGTGAGGAATGATAAGGCTTGATGATTTAGAATATTATTTCTATGAAACGGAGTGCATAAAACAGTAAAATAGTTTTTCAAATCGAACCCTTCTTCGGAAACCCAAACAGGGAAGGTTTTAGTACGTGCTAAAAAAACCGAGTCACGGTCGACATTTTGCGAAAGTTTTGTGACGAATGATAAGGCTTGATGATTTAGAATATTATTTCGAAGAAACGGAGTGCATAAAACAGTAAAAGAGATCTTCAAATCGAACCCTTCTTCGGAAACCAAAACAGGGAAGTTTTCAGTACGTGCTAAAAAAACAGAGTCACGGTCGACGTATTGCGAAAGTTTTGTGAGGAATTATAAGGCTTGTTGATTTAGAATATTATTTCTAACAAACTGAGTGCATAAAACAGTAAAAGAGTTCTTCAAATCAAACCCTTCTTCGGAAACCCAAACAGGGAAGGTTTTAGTACGGGCTAAAAAAATCGAGTCACGGTCGACGGTTTGCGAAAGTTTTGTGAGGAATGATAAGGCTTGATGATTTAGAATATTATTTCTAAGAAACGGAGCGCATAAAACAGTAAAAGAGTTCTTCAAATCGAACCCTTCTTCGGAAACCCAAACAGGGAAGTTTTTAGTACGTGCTAAAAAAACCGAGTCACGGTCGACGTATTTCGAAGGTTTTGTGAGAAATTATAAGGCTTGTTGATTTAGAATACTATTTCTAAGAAACTGAGTGCATATAGAATATTATTTCTAAGAAACTGAGTGCATAAAAAAGTAAAAGAGTTCTTCAAATCGAACCCTTCTTTGGAAACCCAAACAGTGAAGTTTTTAGTACGTGCAAGAAAAACGAGTCACAGTTGACGTTTTTCGAAAGTTTTGTGAGGAATGATAAGGCTTAATGATTTAGAATATTATTTCTAAGAAACAGAGTGCATAAAACAGTAAAATAGTTCTTCAAATCGAACCCTTCTTCGGAAACCCAAACAGGGAAGGTTTTAGTACTTGCTAAAAAAACCGAGTCACGGTCGACATTTTGCGAAAGTTTTGTGAGGAATTATAAGGGTTGATGATTTAGAATACTATTTCTAAGAAACTGAGTGCATATAGAATATTATTTCTAAGAAACAGAGTGCATAAAACCGTCAACAGAGTTCTTCAAATCGAACTCTTCTTCGGAAACCCAAACAGGGAAGGTTTCAGTACGTGCTAAAAGAACCGAGTCACGGTCGACGTATTGCGAAAGTTTTGTGAGGAATTATAAGGGTTGATGATTTAGAATACTATTTCTAAGAAACTGAGTGCATATAGAATATTATTTCTAAGAAACAGAGTGCATAAAACCGTCAACAGAGTTCTTCAAATCGAACTCTTCTTCGGAAACCCAAACAGGGAAGGTTTCAGTACGTGCTAAAAGAACCGAGTCACGGTCGACGTATTGCGAAAGTTTTGTGAGGAATTATAAGGGTTGATGATTTAGAATACTATTTCTAAGAAACTGAGTGCATATAGAATATTATTTCTAAGAAACAGAGTGCATAAAACCGTCAACAGAGTTCTTCAAATCGAACTCTTCTTCGGAAACCCAAACAGGGAAGGTTTCAGTACGTGCTAAAAGAACCGAGTCACGGTCGACGTATTGCGAAAGTTTTGTGAGGAATTATAAGGGTTGATGATTTAGAATACTATTTCTAAGAAACTGAGTGCATATAGAATATTATTTCTAAGAAACAGAGTGCATAAAACCGTCAACAGAGTTCTTCAAATCGAACTCTTCTTCGGAAACCCAAACAGGGAAGGTTTCAGTACGTGCTAAAAGAACCGAGTCACGGTCGACGTATTGCGAAAGTTTTGTGAGGAATTATAAGGGTTGATGATTTAGAATACTATTTCTAAGAAACTGAGTGCATATAGAATATTATTTCTAAGAAACAGAGTGCATAAAACCGTCAACAGAGTTCTTCAAATCGAACTCTTCTTCGGAAACCCAAACAGGGAAGGTTTCAGTACGTGCTAAAAGAACCGAGTCACGGTCGACGTATTGCGAAAGTTTTGTGAGGAATTATAAGGGTTGATGATTTAGAATACTATTTCTAAGAAACTGAGTGCATATAGAATATTATTTCTAAGAAACAGAGTGCATAAAACCGTCAACAGAGTTCTTCAAATCGAACTCTTCTTCGGAAACCCAAACAGGGAAGGTTTCAGTACGTGCTAAAAGAACCGAGTCACGGTCGACGTATTGCGAAAGTTTTGTGAGGAATTATAAGGGTTGATGATTTAGAATACTATTTCTAAGAAACTGAGTGCATATAGAATATTATTTCTAAGAAACAGAGTGCATAAAACCGTCAACAGAGTTCTTCAAATCGAACTCTTCTTCGGAAACCCAAACAGGGAAGGTTTCAGTACGTGCTAAAAGAACCGAGTCACGGTCGACGTTTTTCGGAAGTTTTGTGAGGAATGATTAGGCTTGATGATTTAGAATATTATTTCTAAGAAACGGAGTGCATAAAACAGTAAAATAGTTCTTCAAATCGAACCCTTCTTCGGAAACCCAAACAGGGAAGGTTTTAGTACGTGCTAAAAAAATCGAGTCACGGTCGACGGTTTGCGAAAGTTTTGTGAGGAATGATAAGGCTTGATGATTTAGAATATTATTTCTAAGAAACGGAGTGCATAAAACAGTAAAAGAGTTCTTCAAATCGAACCCTTCTTCGGAAACCCAAACAGGGAAGGTTTTAGTACGTGCTAAAAAAACCGAGTCACGGTCGACGTTTTTCGAAAGTTTTGTGAGGAATGATAAGGCTTGATGATTTAGAATATTATTTCTAAGAAACGGAGTGCATAAAACAGTAAAAGAGTTCTTCAAATCGATCCCTTCTTCGGAAACCCAAACAGGGAAGTTTTCAGTCCGTGCTAAAAAAACCGAGTCACGGTCGACGTTTTGCGAAAGTTTTGTGAGGAATTATAAGGCTTGATTATTTAGAATATTATTTCTAAGAAACTGAGTGCATATAACTGTAAAAGAGTTCTTCAAATCGAACCCTTTTTCGAAAACCCAAATAGGGAAGGTTTTAGTACGTGCTAAAAAACCGAGTCACGATCGACGTTTTTCGAAAGTTTTGTGAGGAATGATAATGCTTGATGATTTAGAATATTATTTCTAAGAAACGGAGTGCATAAAACAGTAAAAGAATTCTTCAAATCGAACCCTTCTTCGGAAACCCAAACAGGGAAGGTTTTAGTACGTGCTAAAAAAACCGAGTCACGGTCGACGTTTTTCGAAAGTTTTGTGAGGAATGATAAGGCTTGATGATTTAGAATATTATTTCTAAGAAACTGAGTGCATAAAACAGTAAAAGAGTTCTTCAATCGAACCCTTCTTCGGAATCCCAAACAGGGAAGTTTTTAGTCCGTGCTAAAAAAATCGAGTCACGGTCCACGTTTTTCGAAAGTTTTGTGACGAATGATAAGGCTTGATGATTTAGAATATTATTTCGAAGAAACGGAGTGTATAAAACAGTAAAAGAGTTCTTCAAATCGAACCCTTCTTCGGAAACCAAACAGAAGAAACGGAGTGTATAAAACAGTAAAAGAGTTCTTCAAATCGAACCCTTCTTCGGAAACCAAACAGGGGAAACGGAGTGTATAAAACAGTAAAAGAGTTCTTCAAATCGAACCCTTCTTCGGAAACCAAACAGGGAAGTTTTCAGTCCGTGCTAAAAAAACCGAGTCACGGTCATCGTTTTTGGAAAGTTTTGTGAGGAATGATAACGCTTGATGATTTAGAATATTATTTCAAAGAAACGGAGCGCATAAAACAGTAAAAGGGTTCTTCAAATAGAACCCTTCTTCGGAAACCCAAATAGGGAAGGTTTGAGTACGTGCTAAAAAAACCGAGTCACGGTCGACGTTTTTCGAAAGTTTTGTGAGGAATGATAAGACCTGATGATTTAGAATATTATTTCTAAGAAACGGAGTGCATAAAACAGTAAANGAGTTCTTCAAATCGAACCCTTCTTCGGAAACCCAAAAAGGGAAGTTTTTAGTACGTGCTGAAAAAACCGAGTCACGGTCGACGTTTTGCGAATGTTTTGTGAGAAATTATAAGGATTGATTATTTAGAATATTATTTCTAAGAAACGGAGTGCATAAAACAGTAAAAGAGTTCTTCAAATCGAACCCTTCTTCGGAAACCCAAAAAGGGAAGTTTTTAGTACGTGCTNGTTGACGTTTTTCGAAAGTTTTGTGAGGAATGATAAGGCTTGATGATTTAGAATATTATTTCTAAGAAACGGAGTGCATAAAACAGTAAAATAGTTCTTCAAATCGAACCCTTCTTCGGAAACTCAAAAAGGGAAGTTTTTAGTACGTGCTGAAAAAACCGAGTCACGGTCGACGTTTTGCGAATGTTTTGTGAGAAATTATAAGGCTTGATTATTTAGAATATTATTTCTAAGAAACGGAGTGCATAAAANNCAGTAAAAGAGTTCTTCAAATCGAACCCTTCTTCGGAAACCCAAACAGGGAAGTTTTCAGTACGTGCTAAAAAAACCGAGTCACGGTCGACGTTTTTCGAAAGTTTTGTGAGGAATTATAAGGCTTGCTGATTTAGAATATTATTTCTAAGAAACGGATTGCATAAAACAGTACAAGAGTTCTTCAAATCGAACCCTTCTTCGGAAACCCAATTAGGGAAGGTTTTAGTACGTGCTAAAAAAACCGAGTCACGGTNGTTTTAGTACGTGCTAAAAAAACTGAGCCACGGTCGACGTTTTGCGAAAGTTTTGTGAGGAATTAAAAGGCTTGATTATTTAGAATATTATTTCTAAGAAACGGAGTGCATAAAATAGTAAAAGAGTTCTTCAAATCGAACCCTTCATCGGAAACCCAAACAGGGAAGGTTTTAGTACGTGCTAAAAAAACCGAGTCACGGTCGACGTTTTGCGAAAGTTTTGTGAGGAATGATAAGGCTTGATGATTTAGAATATTATTTCTAAGAAACGGAGTGCATAAAACAGTAAAAGAGTTCTTCAAATCGAATCCTTCTTCAGAAACCAAAACAGGAAAGTTTTCAGTACGTGCTAAAAAACCGAGTCACTGTCGACGTTTTGCGAAAGTTTTGTGAGGAATTATAAGGCTTGTTGATTTAGAATATTATTTCTAAGAAACTGAGTGCATAAAACAGTAAAAGAGTTCTTCAAATCAAACCCTTCTTCGGAAACCCAAACAGGGAAGGTTTTAGTACGGGCTAAAAAAATCGAGTCACGGTCGACGTTTTGCGAATGTTTTGTGAGGAATGATAAGGCTTGATGATTTAGAATATTATTTCTAAGAAACGGAGCGCATAAAACAGTAAAAGAGTTCTTCAAATCGAACCGTTTTTCGTAAACCCAAACAGGGAAGTTTTCAGTACGTGCTAAAAAAACCGAGTCACGGTCGACGTATTTCGAAGGTTTTGTGAGAAATTATAAGGCTTGTTGATTTAGAATATTATTTCTATGAAACTGAGTGCATAAAACAGTAAAAGAGTTCTTCAAATCGAACCGTTTTTCGTAAACCCAAACAGGGAAGTTTTCAGTACGTGCTAAAAAAACCGAGTCACGGTCGACGTATTTCGAAGGTTTTGTGAGAAATTATAAGGCTTGTTGATTTAGAATATTATTTCTAAGAAACGGAGTGCATAAAACAGTAAAAGAGTTCTTCAAATCGAACCCTTCTTCGGAAACCAAAACAGGGAAGTTTTCAGTACGTGCTAAAAAAACAGAGTCACGGTCGACGTATTGCGAAAGTTTTGTGAGGAATTATAAGGCTTGTTGATTTAGAATATTATTTCTATGAAACTGAGTGCATAAAACAGTAAAAGAGTTCTTCAAATCAAACCCTTCTTCGGAAACCCAAACAGGGAAGGTTTTAGTACGGGCTAAAAAACTCGAGTCACGGTCGACGTTTTGCGAAAGTTTTGTGAGGAATGATAAGGCTTGATGATTTAGAATATTATTTCTAAGAAACGGAGTGCATAAAACAGTAAAAGAGTTCTTCAAATCGAACCCTTCTTCGGAAACCCAAACAGGGAAGGTTTTAGTACGGGCTAAAAAACTCGAGTCACGGTCGACGTTTTGCGAAAGTTTTGTGAGGAATGATAAGGCTTGATGATTTAGAATATTATCTCTAAGAAACGGTGTGCATAAAACAGTAAAAGAGTTCTTCAAATCGAACCCTTCTTCGGAAACCCAAACAGGGAAGGTTTTAGTACGGGCTAAAAAACTCGAGTCACGGTCGACGTTTTGCGAAAGTTTTGTGAGGAATGATAAGGCTTGATGATTTAGAATATTATCTCTAAGAAACGGTGTGCATAAAACAGTAAAAGAGTTCTTCAAATCGAACCCTTCTTCGGAAACCCAAACAGGGAAGGTTTTAGTACGGGCTAAAAAACTCGAGTCACGGTCGACGTTTTGCGAAAGTTTTGTGAGGAATGATAAGGCTTGATGATTTAGAATATTATCTCTAAGAAACGGTGTGCATAAAACAGTAAAAGAGTTCTTCAAATCGAACCCTTCTTCGGAAACCCAAACAGGGAAGGTTTTAGTACGGGCTAAAAAACTCGAGTCACGGTCGACGTTTTGCGAAAGTTTTGTGAGGAATGATAAGGCTTGATGATTTAGAATATTATCTCTAAGAAACGGTGTGCATAAAACAGTAAAAGAGTTCTTCAAATCGAACCCTTCTTCGGAAACCCAAACAGGGAAGGTTTTAGTACGGGCTAAAAAACTCGAGTCACGGTCGACGTTTTGCGAAAGTTTTGTGAGGAATGATAAGGCTTGATGATTTAGAATATTATCTCTAAGAAACGGTGTGCATAAAACAGTAAAAGAGTTCTTCAAATCGAACCCTTCTTCGGAAACCCAAACAGGGAAGGTTTTAGTACGGGCTAAAAAACTCGAGTCACGGTCGACGTTTTGCGAAAGTTTTGTGAGGAATGATAAGGCTTGATGATTTAGAATATTATCTCTAAGAAACGGTGTGCATAAAACAGTAAAAGAGTTCTTCAAATCGAACCCTTCTTCGGAAACCCAAACAGGGAAGGTTTTAGTACGGGCTAAAAAACTCGAGTCACGGTCGACGTTTTGCGAAAGTTTTGTGAGGAATGATAAGGCTTGATGATTTAGAATATTATCTCTAAGAAACGGTGTGCATAAAACAGTAAAAGAGTTCTTCAAATCGAACCCTTCTTCGGAAACCCAAACAGGGAAGGTTTTAGTACGGGCTAAAAAACTCGAGTCACGGTCGACGTTTTGCGAAAGTTTTGTGAGGAATGATAAGGCTTGATGATTTAGAATATTATCTCTAAGAAACGGTGTGCATAAAACAGTAAAAGAGTTCTTCAAATCGAACCCTTCTTCGGAAACCCAAACAGGGAAGGTTTTAGTACGGGCTAAAAAACTCGAGTCACGGTCGACGTTTTGCGAAAGTTTTGTGAGGAATGATAAGGCTTGATGATTTAGAATATTATCTCTAAGAAACGGTGTGCATAAAACAGTAAAAGAGTTCTTCAAATCGAACCCTTCTTCGGAAACCCAAACAGGGAAGGTTTTAGTACGGGCTAAAAAACTCGAGTCACGGTCGACGTTTTGCGAAAGTTTTGTGAGGAATGATAAGGCTTGATGATTTAGAATATTATCTCTAAGAAACGGTGTGCATAAAACAGTAAAAGAGTTCTTCAAATCGAACCCTTCTTCGGAAACCCAAACAGGGAAGGTTTTAGTACGGGCTAAAAAACTCGAGTCACGGTCGACGTTTTGCGAAAGTTTTGTGAGGAATGATAAGGCTTGATGATTTAGAATATTATCTCTAAGAAACGGTGTGCATAAAACAGTAAAAGAGTTCTTCAAATCGAACCCTTCTTCGGAAACCCAAACAGGGAAGGTTTTAGTACGGGCTAAAAAACTCGAGTCACGGTCGACGTTTTGCGAAAGTTTTGTGAGGAATGATAAGGCTTGATGATTTAGAATATTATCTCTAAGAAACGGTGTGCATAAAACAGTAAAAGAGTTCTTCAAATCGAACCCTTCTTCGGAAACCCAAACAGGGAAGGTTTTAGTACGGGCTAAAAAACTCGAGTCACGGTCGACGTTTTGCGAAAGTTTTGTGAGGAATGATAAGGCTTGATGATTTAGAATATTATTTCTAAGAAACGGTGTGCATAAAACAGTAAAAGAGTTCTTCAAATCGAACCCTTCTTCGGAAACCCAAACAGGGAAGGTTTTAGTACGTGCTAAAAAAACCGAGTCACGGTCGACGTTTTGCGAAAGTTTTGTGAGGAATGATAAGGCTTGATGATTTAGAATATTATTTCTAAGAAACGGAGTGCATAAAAGAGTAAAAGAGTTCTTCAAATCGATCCCTTCTTCGGAAACCCAAACAATGAAGGTTTCAGTCCGTGCTAAAAAAAGCCGAATCACGGTCGACGTTTTGCGAAAGTTTTGTGAGGAATGATAAGGCTTGATGATTTAGAATATTATCTCTAAGAAACGGTGTGCATAAAACAGTAAAAGAGTTCTTCAAATCGAACCATTCTTCCGAAACCCAAACAGGGAAAGTTTCAATCCGTGCTAAAAAAACTGAGTCACGGTCGAGGTTTTGCGAAAGTTTTGTGAGGAATGATAAGGCTTGATGATTTAGAATATTATTTCTAAGAAACGGAGTGCATAAAAAGTTTTGTGAGGAATGATAAGGCTTGATGATTTAGAATATTATTTCTAAGAAACGGAGTGCATAAAATAGTAAAAGAGTTTTTCAAATCGTTCCCTTCTTCGGAAACCCAAAGAGGGAAGGTTTTAGTACGTGCTAAAAAAACCGAGTCACGGTCGACGTTTTGCGAAAGTTTTGTGAGGAATGATAAGGCTTGATGATTTAGAATATTATTTCTGAGAAACAGAGTGCATAAAACAGTAAAAAAGTTCTTCAAATCGAACCCTTCGTCGGAAACCTAAACAAGGAAGTTTTCAGTACGTG
The DNA here is from genome assembly GCF_002738345.1 of Cucurbita maxima. Taxonomy (NCBI): domain Eukaryota; kingdom Viridiplantae; phylum Streptophyta; class Magnoliopsida; order Cucurbitales; family Cucurbitaceae; genus Cucurbita; species Cucurbita maxima. The sequence continues at coordinate 7,337 of NW_019272528.1, read as the reverse complement.
CTAAAAAAACCGAGTCACGGTCGACGATTTACGAAAGCATTATGAGGAATGATAAGGCTTGATGATTTAGAATATTATTTCTAAGAAACGGAGTGCATAAAACAGTAAAAGAGTTCTTCAAATCGAACCCTTCTTCGGAAACCCAAACAGGGAAGTTTTCAGTCCGTGCTAAAAAAACCGAGTCACGGTGGATGTTTTTCGAAAGTTTTGTGAGAAATGATGAGGCTTGATGATTTAGAATATTATTTCTAAGAAACTGAGTGCATAAAACAATAAAAGAGTTCTTCAAATCGAACCCTTCTTTGGGTAAAAAATCGAGTCACGGTCGACGTTTTTCGAAAGTTTTGTGAGGAATGATAAGGCTTGATGATTTAGAATATTATCTCTAAGAAACGGAGTGCATAAAACAGTAAAAGAGTTCTTCAAATCGAACCCTTCTTCGGAAACCCAAACAGGGAAGTTTTCAGTCCGTGCTAAAAAAACCGAGTCACGGTGGATGTTTTTCGAAAGTTTTGTGAGGAATGATAAGGCTTGATGATTTAGAATATTATTTCAAAGAAACGGAGTGCATAAAACCGTACAAGAGTTCTTCAAATCGAACCCTTCTTCGGAAACCCAAACATGGGAAGTTTTTAGTACGTGCTAAAAAAACCGAGTCACGGTCGACGTTTTGCGAAAGTTTTGTGAGGAATGATAAGGCTTGATGATTTAGAATATTATTTCAAAGAAACGGAGTGCATAAAACCGTACAAGAGTTCTTCAAATCGATCCCTTCTTCGGAAACCCAAGTTTTTAGTACGTGCTAAAAAGACCGAGTCACGGTCGACGTTTTGCGAAAGTTTTGTGAGGAATGATAAGGCTTGATGATTTAGAATATTATTTCTAAGAAACGGAGTGCATAAAACAGTAAAAGAGTTCTTCAATCGAACCCTTCTTCGGAATCCCAAAAAGGGAAGTTTTCAGTCCGTGCTAAAAAAACCGAGTCACGGTGGACGTTTTTCGAAAGTTTTGTGAGGAATGATAAGGCTTGATGATTTAGAATATTATTTCAAAGAAACGGAGTGCATAAAAGAGTAAAAGAGTTCTTCAAATCGATCCCTTCTTCGGAAACCCAAACAATGAAGGTTTCAGTCCGTGCTAAAAAAAACCGAATCACGGTCGACGTTTTGCGAAAGTTTTGTGAGGAATTATAAGGCTTGATTATTTAGAATATTATTTCTAAGAAACTGAGTGCATATAACAGTAAAAGAGTTCTTCAAATCGAACCCTTTTTCGGAAACCCAAATAGGGAAGGTTTTAGTACGTGCTAAAAAACCGAGTCACGGTCGACGTCTTTCNTGAGGAATTATAAGGCTTGATTATTTAGAATATTATTTCTAAGAAACTGAGTGCATATAACAGTAAAAGAGTTCTTCAAATCGAACCCTTTTTCGGAAACTCAAATAGGGAAGGTTTTAGTACGTGCTAAAAAACCGAGTCACGGTCGACGTTTTTCGAAAGTTTTGTGAGGAATGATAAGGCTTGATGATTTAGAATATTATTTCTAAGAAACGGAGTGCATAAAACAGTAAAAGAGTTCTTCAAATCGAACCCTTCTTCGGAAACCCAATTAGGGAAGGTTTTAGTACGTGCTAAAAAACCGAGTCACGGTCGACGTTTTGCGAAAGTTTTGTGAGGAATTATAAGGCTTGCTGATTTAGAATATTATTTCTAAGAAACGGATTGCATAAAACAGTAAAAGAGTTCTTCAAATCGAACCCTTCTTCGGAAACCAAACAGGGAAGTTTTCAGTCCGTGCTAAAAAAACCGAGTCACGGTCATCGTTTTTGGAAAGTTTTGTGCGGAATGATAACGCTTGATGATTTAGAATATTATTTCAAAGAAACGGAGCGCATAAAACAGTAAAAGGGTTCTTCAAATAGAACCCTTCTTCGGAAACCCAAATAGGGAAGGTTTGAGTACGTGCTAAAAAAAACCGAGTCACGGTCGACGTTTTTCGAAAGTTTTGTGAGGAATGATAAGACCTGATGATTTAGAATATTATTTCTAAGAAACGGAGTGCATAAAACAGTAAAGGAGTTCTTCAAATCGAACCCTTCTTCGGAAACCCAAAAAGGGAAGTTTTTAGTACGTGCTGAAAAAACCGATTCACGGTCGACGTTTTGCGAAAGTTTTGTGAGGAATTATAAGGCTTGATTATTAAGAATATTATTTCTAAGAAACGGAGTGCATAAAAGAGTAAAAGAGTTCTTCAAATCGATCCCTTCTTCGGAAACCCAAACTAAGAAACGGAGTGCATAAAAGAGTAAAAGAGTTCTTCAAATCGATCCCTTCTTCGGAAACCCAAACAAGGAATTTTTCAGTCCGTGCTAAAAAAACTGAATCACGGTCGACGTTTTGCGAAAGTTTGGTGAGGAATTATAAGGCTTGATTATTTAGAATATTATTTCTAAGAAACTGAGTGCATATAACAATAAAAGAGTTCTTCAAATCGAACCCTTCTTCGGAAACCCAAACAGGGAAGTTTTCAGTCCGTGCTAAAAAAACCGAGTCACGGTCGACGTTTTGCGATAGTTTTTTGAGGAATGATAAGGCTTGATTATATAGAATATTATTTCTAAGAAACTGAGTGCATAAAACAGTAAAAGAGTTCTTCAAATCGAACCCTTCTTCGGAAACACAAATAGTGAAGTTTTTAGTACGTGCTAAAAAAACCGAGTCACGGTCGACGTTTTTCGAAAGTTTTGTGAGGAATGATAAGACTTGATGATTTAGAATATTATTTCTAAGAAACGGAGTGCATAAAACAGTAAAATAGTTCTTCAAATCGAACCCTTCTTCGGAAACCCAAACAGGGAAGGTTTTAGTACGTGCTAAAAAACCGAGTCACGGTCGACGTTTTTCGAAAGTTTTGTGAGGAATGATAAGGCTTGATGATTTAGAATATTATTTCTAAGAAACGGAGTGCATAAAATAGTAAAAGAGTTCTTCAAATCGAACCCTTTTTCGGAAACCCAAATAGGGAAGGTTTTAGTACGTGCTAAAAAAACCGAGTAACGGCCGACGATTTTCGAAAGTTTTGTGAGGAATGATAAGACTTGATGATTTAGAATATTATTTCAAAGAAACGGAGTGCATAAAAGAGTAAAAGAGTTCTTCAAATCGATCCCTTCTTCGGAAACCCAAACAGGGAAGTTTTCAGTCTGGTTAAAAAACCGAGTCACGGTCGACGTTTTTTTAAAGTTTTGTGAGGAATGATAAGGCTTGATGATTTAGAATATTATTTCTAGGAAACGGAGTGCATAAATCAGTAAAAGACTTCTTCAAATTGAACCCTTCTTCGGAAACCCAAACAGGGAAATCTTTAGTACATGCTAAAAAAACCGAGTCAAAGTCGACGTTTTTCGAAAGTTTTGTGAGGAATGATAAGGCTTTATGATTTAGAATATTATTTCTAAGAAACGGAGTGCATAAAAGAGTAAAAGAGTTCTTCAAATCGAACCGTTCTTCGGAAACCCAAACAGGGAAGTTTTCAGTACGTGCTAAAAAAACCGAGTCACGGTCGACGTTTTGTGAAAGTTTTGTGAGGAATGATAAGGCTNGCTAAAAAAACCGAGTCACAGTCGACATTTTGCGAAAGTTTTGTGACGAATGATAAGGCTTGATGATTTAGAATATTATTTCTAAGAAACGGAGTGCATAAAACAGTAAAAGAGTTCTTCAAATCGAATCCTTCTTTGGAAACCCAAATAAGGAAGGTTTTAGTACGTTGTAAAAAATCGAGTCCCGGTCGCCGTTTTTCGAAAGTTTTGTGAGGAATGATAAGGCTTGATGATTTAGAAAAAATCGAGTCCCGGTCGCCGTTTTTCGAAAGTTTTGTGAGGAATGATAAGGCTTGATGATTTAGAATATTATTTCTAAGAAACGGAGTGCATAAAACAGTAAAAGAGTTCTTCAAATCGAACCCTTATTCGAAAACCCAAACAGAGAAGTTTTCAGTCCGTGCTAAAAAAACCGAGTCACGGTCGACGTCTTGCGAAAGTTTTGTTTGGAATGATAAGGCTTGATGATTTAGAATATTATTTCTAAGAAACGGAGTGCATAAAACAGTAAAAGAGTTCTTCAAATCGAACCCTTCTTCGGAAACCCAAACAGGGATGTTTTTAGTACGTGCTAAAAAAACCGAGTCACGGTCGACGTTTTACGAAAGTTTATTGAGGAATGATAAGGCTTGATGATTTAGAATATTATTTCTAAGAAACGGAGTGCATAAAACAGTAAATGAGGAATGATAAGGCTTGATGATTTAGAATATTATTTCTAAGAAACGGAGTGCATAAAACAGTAAAAGAGTTCTTCAAATCGAACCCTTCTTCGGAAACCCAAACAAGGAAGTTTTTAGTATGTGCTAAAAAAGTCGAGTCACGGTCGACGTTTTGCGAAAGTTTTGTGAGGAATGATAAGGCTTGATGATTTAGAATATTATTTCTAAGAAACGGAGTGCATAAAACAGTAAAAGAGTTCTTCAAATCGAACCCTTCTTCGGAAACCCAAACAGGGAAGTTTTTAGTACGTGCTAAAAAAATCGAGTCACGGTCGACGTTTTGCGAAAGTTTTGTGAGGAATGATAAGGCTTGATGATTTAGAATATTATTTCTAAGAAACTGAGTGCATAGAACAGTAAAAGAGTTCTTCAAATCGAACCCTTCTTCGGAAACCCAAACTTGGAAGTTTTCAGTCCGTGCTAAAAAAACAGAGTCACGGTGGACGTTTTTCGAAAGTTTTGTGAGAAATGATAAGGCTTGATGATTTAGAATATTATTTCTAAGAAACGGAGTGCATAAAACAGTAAAAGAGTTCTTCAAATCGAACCCTTCTTCGGAAAACCAAACAGGGAAGGTTTTAGTACGGGCTAAAAAAACCGAGTCACGGTCGATGTTTAGCGAAAGTTTTGTGAGGAATGATAAGGCTTGATGATTTAGAATATTATTTCTAAGAAACGGAGTGCATAAAACAGTAAAAGAGTTCTTCAATCGAACCCTTCTTCGGAATCCCAAAAAGGGAAGTTTTCAGTACGTGCTAAAAAAACCGAGTCACGGTCGACGTTTTTCGAAAGTTTTGTGAGGAATTATAAGGCTTGCTGATTTAGAATATTATTTCTAAGAAACGGAGTGCATAAAACAGTAAAAGAGTTCTTCAAATCGAACCCTTCTTCGAAAACCCAAACAGGGAAGGTTTTAGTACGGGCTAAAAAAACCGAGTCACGGTNAAACCCAAACAGGGAAGTTTTCAGTACGTGCTAAAAAAACCGAGTCACGGTCGACGTATTGCGAAGGTTTTGTGAGAAATTATAAGGCTTGTTGATTTAGAATACTATTTCTAAGAAACTGAGTGCATATAGAATATTATTTCAAAGAAACGGAGTGCATAAAAGAGTAAAAGAGTTCTTCAAATCGATCCCTTCTTCGGAAACCCAAACAGGGAAGTTTTCAGTCCGTGCTAAAAAAACCGAGTCACGGTCGACGTTTTGCGAAAGTTTTGTGAGGAATTATAAGGCTTGATTATTTAGAATATTATTTCTAAGAAACTGAGTGCATATAACAGTAAAAGAGTTCTTCAAATCGAACCCTTTTTCGGAAACCCAAATAGGGAAGGTTTTAGTACGTGCTAAAAAACCGAGTCACGGTCGACGTTTTTCGAAAGTTTTGTGAGGAATGANGGAAGGTTTGAGTACGTGCTAAAAAAACCGAGTCACGGTCGACGTTTTTCGAAAGTTTTGTGAGGAATGATAAGACCTGATGATTTAGAATATTATTTCTAAGAAACGGAGTGCATAAAACAGTAAAAGAGTTCTTCAAATCGTACCCTTCTTCGGAAACCCAAACAGGGAAGTTTTCAGTCTGGTTAAAAAAACCGAGTCACGGTCGACGTTTTTTTAAAGTTTTGTGAGGAATGATAAGGATTGATGATTTAGAATATTATTTCTAAGAAACGGAGCGCATAAAACAGTAAAAGAGTTCTTCAAATAGAACCCTTCTTCGGAAACCCAAATAGGGAAGGTTTGAGTACGTGCTAAAAAAACCGAGTAACGGTCGACGTTTTTCGAAAGTTTTGTGAGGAATGATAAGACCTGATGATTTAGAATATTATTTCTAAGAAACGGAGTGCATAAAACAGTAAAGGAGTTCTTCAAATCGAACCCTTCTTCGGAAACCNCTTCAAATCGAACCGTTTTTCGGAAACCCAAACAGGGAAGTTTTCAGTACGTGCTAAAAGAACCGAGTCACGGTCGACGTATTGCGAAGGTTTTGTGAGAAATTATAAAGCTTGTTGATTTAGAATACTATTTCTAAGAAACTGAGTGCATATAGAATATTATTTCTAAGAAACTGAGTGCATAAAAAAGTAAAAGAGTTCTTCAAATCGAACCCTTCTTTGGAAACCCAAACAGTGAAGTTTTTAGTACGTGCAAGAAAAACGAGTCACAGTTGACGTTTTTCGAAAGTTTTGTGAGGAATGATAAGGCTTGATGATTTAGAATATTATTACTAAGAAACGGAGTGCATAAAACAGTAAAATAGTTCTTCAAATCGAACCCTTCTTCGGAAACCCAAACAGGGAAGGTTTTAGTACTTGCTAAAAAAACCGAGTCACGGTCGACATTTTGCGAAAGTTTTGTGACGAATGATAAGGCTTGATGATTTAGAATATTATTTCTAAGAAACGGAGTGCATAAAACAGTAAAAGAGATCTTCAAATCGAACCCTTCTTCGGAATCCCAAACAGGGAAGTTTTCAGTCCGTGTTAATAAAACCGAGTCACGGTCGACGTTTTTCGAAAGTTTTGTGAGGAATGATAAGGATTGATGATTTAGAATATTATTTCTAAGAAACGGAGTGCATAAAACAGTAAAAGAGTTCTTCAAAACGAACCCTTCTTCGGAAACCCAAACAGGGAAGTTTTTTGTACGTGCTAAAAAAACTGAGTCACGGTCGACGTTTTACGAAAGCTTTGTGAGGAATGATAAGGCTTGATGATTTAGAATATTATTTCTAAGAAACGGAGTGCATAAAACAGTAAAAGAGTTCTTCAAATCGAACCCTTCTTCGGAATCCCAAATAGGGAAGTTTTCAGTCCGTGCTAAAAAAACCGAGTCACGGTCATCGTTTTTCGAAAGTTTTGTGTGGAATGATAAGGATTGATGATTTAAAATATTATTTCTAAGAAACGGAGTGCATAAAAAAGTAAAAGAGTTCTTCAAATCGAAGCCTTCTTCGGAAACCCAAACAGAGAAGGTTTTAGTACGTGCTAAAAAAACAGAGTAACGGTCGACGTTT
>NW_019272527.1:17663-23083 GCF_002738345.1 Cucurbita maxima | reverse complement strand
TGATCCAAATAGATATTTGTTGGTGGGAGGTGGTGCACATGAAGATGAGAAATGATAGTTTTTCAATATATCAGCCGGTTAAATCTATAACGTATCTCCAAGAAAACAGGAATGACTAATAAACATTATAGATCAACTAGTTCCAACGTGCATAAGCTTTGTGTTTAATCCGAAGAAATGTCATGAGAATTTGTCTTAAAATCTCGTAATTAATAATTTAATTAAAATTTTTTATTTACCGTTTAACATTATCCATTATATGAAAAATTGAAAGTTATTAGTGTTATGTGGTCGGCACACAGAAAGATCATGTTTAAGTAGTAATATAAATGATTTATAAAATATGGATAAAGTATGGTACTTTATTCTGACAACATTGTTGATACGAGTTACTTTGTAATTGTTACAAATTATTTGATCAAAGTCTTTCAAGTGAAAATATGAGTGAGATATTTGTAGAATGAGTTTGGGTAGGACTGAGCCAAAATAATTTATCTTTTTTTTTTATATATAAATTCTTTACTTGAGAAGATTAATATTTTACCGTATGATGATATGCAACTCGATCTTAATTATAAGTGAGTTACGAACTCCTACGGTTTATCATTTAATTTGTAAGGTGAGAATGACTTTCAGAACCGATTCAATATGTCTTCCATTTTAGAGACTAAACAAACAGAGAGTTGAGAACATATCTTATGAGATTTAATTCACTTATTTTCATATAAAGTAGGTAGATGAGTAGTTTTCTAACTTGGATAAAGGTCTCTACCCTCTTATCTTGGTTGGATCATGAGCCATTGTTCTTTCAAGGATTTGTGGTACTTAGTTACGAGGGCAAAACAAACTTTTGACCTAACCATAATTGCAATCCGCTCTTCAAGGACCTAGTAATAATTTCATCTATGACAACTCGTCGTGCAGCGTATAGGAATGCAACTCTAAATTTATCGTGGAGTGACATATAATTAGTGAATGGTAATTGATTAAGTGAAGAATTTAAATAATTGACAATATAATATGTAGTTTCATAAACGTATTAAATATAAAAAAATGTTTTGTTTAAAGGTTCAAATTAATATTTAATACATGGTATACATCAACTCATAAAAAAATAAAAAAAAATAAAAAAAAAAACAAAAAAAAAATGGTATTATAATACATTAATAAAATAATTAATATATTTTAAATACGCTAAAATAATTATTGTTGAAGTAAGGTTGTCATAGGGCAAACATTTAAATTCATATTCGTAATATGTGATTTGCAAAATTGATTCTTTAAGTATTTTCGAAGAATTAAATTTAAGTTTTTGTCTTTTAACTTTAAGTTAGAATGTCATAAAAATTTCATCATGAAAAGTCGGTCATAGAAAGTATTGTATCCCTGAATTCTCGACATTGCATTAATCCATTTAGGAAAAGTCCCAAAATATATTCGACTATCCATACAAAAATCACATTCACGAGTTTACATTTTTCATGTTTCAAACCGCTTAAAATTAAATTTAATTTTTTCCAATAGAATTAGACTTTGAGATAATGTAATGGTTTGGAATTAAAATATATATATGTATATATTTAAATCTGGTCCGATATCTCGCGATTTTCTGGGGGCATTATTTTTGCAATAGTAACAAACACGACCCTCCCTTAAATTCTCATCTCTCACCCCTCATTCACACATCCAAATCCACACATTTACGGCACTGGGCAGGTAAGGGAGACAAATCTTTGGATTTTAGGTTGTCGTATCGCTCTCGGGCCTCTGCTACGGGTGAACCACACTTCTACAACGTCCACGGCCCAATACATGCAGTCCAGCTCGGAACGTATCAGCCCAGTGTGCCTCAACCCATCCCATACAGCCCGCGCTTAACTTGAATAATGACCCGCCTCATTCCCGCGTCAGCTCGGCTTGGCGGCGCGGTCGACTAGGCTTGGCGACTCGGCTTCTCAGCTTAGACGGCTCGTATAAAAATTATATACCATTTCCTAAGTTTTCGACATTCCTAAAATAATTTTTGCCTTATTTAACTCTTGTTTACCCAAATTTAGTTAGTTTTAGGACTTATGTGAGAAATTTAGTTAGTTTTAGGACTTATGTGAGAAATAATCATCATGTTTAGTTAGGTTAAGAGGTTTATATGCAAGTATGTTATATGAATTGATATAGGTGAGAATTAAGCATTGGAATATAGTTTTCGAAGTGGCTATCGAGTAATTAGTAACTTCGGCCAAGGCCAACCTCGTAAGTGGTCTTACTGTTGGAGTTAGCTAATTGGTTTATGTATGATGGTGCATGTATCATATTAATTATGTGATGCTTATTTGCTCTTTGTATTGCCAGGTATGCATGCGATATCCATTACACTATATTATGAATGAAATGAAATGTCATGTATGAAATGTTATGTCTTGCCATATAAGTTATGTGATGGATTACGTGATATATACCACGTATACATGATCCATATATGAAATATGTTACGGAGGAAAAGAGAAACGAAATGAAACAACTATTATGTTGGGAATGAAAAGCATGGGACCTCATGCATGTATGTATGTCATGTACATCGGGATACTTCCCCGTAATGTTATGCTAGTACGGATGCGTACCTTCGATATTTATGTTTGTCATGATATCATGTGGGTCTTTCCTTTTCTGAGGCATTCAGTGACGTGTAATATATTGTCCCAACCAAGTCAGGCCCAAGGGGTACGTATACGACCCCGCCTAGTGGGTCCTTGAGCGTGTACGTGGGCCGTGAGTGAAAAAGTACCATGCATCAAACCCTATCTGAAACTAGAAAGAGCCTAAGGTCATGTTACGGTTTTAAAAGATAGATCTCAATCATGTATTGTGTGTGACTGCATTGCTAACTCCAATAGTGGGTTGACTTACCGAGAATTTCTTAAAATACCCAAGTCACATGTTACCTTATATTTTTTAAGTAAAGGCAAAACTCTCATGCACGAATGACGGTGAACACTGAAAAGACCATGGGAGTTTGGATAGATCATGATAGAACAGTAGCATTGAATTTAATTAGTAGTTGGTTGGTGTTTTATGCCCATTTGTTTTATGTTAAAATCCATGTTATATTTATTTATGTTTTGAACTGAATATGTAAGTCAATGACTTTATTTTAAAAGTATTTATTATGAATTTAGGCATATGTGATTAAAGCATGCTAGGGTAACGTCACTAATTATCCTAAAAAAAATAGGGGCATTATCGATATTCTTTTGTTTTAGACCGTTGAAAATAGTAAAATATCAAGATTATTCCTAAAGTAAATTAGTTTGTGATATAATTAAAAACCTAGCTTAAAATTAATTTCATTCAATAATATAATAATTAATAACAATGAACTTGAAATAAAAATTGACTGTAACCAAACTCTATGATAGATGAGGGTATTTTAGTTGATTGAAAGGAAATATCTCTGCTTAGGAGCTGAGTTGACTCAGTTGGATTAGTTCTTTTAATTATTTTAAAAATCTCATAATTAACTTTAAAAAATCAATTTAGCCGACATAAATGAAATGGTAGTTTGAGGAAGTAAGGTTTATGAGGTTACTCTAACTTGTCTAAGTAATAGTGTAATGCCCCTAATTTTCTTACCTAGATCACGGATGTCATTACATGCATGTCTTTAATAACATATGCGAAAATCTAAATAAAACAAGAAGCCATGAACTTATATGTTTAATTTAAAACAATAAATAAAAATAATAACATCGTCAAAATAAAACATTAACATAGATTTTTAGAATGAAAATGGAAAGCTACCTATGGAACTATTACTTGAAAACAATGCATATTACCGTCCTATCTCAGCTTCCATGACCATTCCATCATTCATCGTTATCCGTGCATGGACGCTTTACCTTTACATGAAACATGAGGATAGCATGTAGCTTAAGTATTTTAGTAAATACGCAGTAAGTAACCTCATTGTTGGAGACAGGTAATGCAAACGTACACATACATGATGGAACCTATCTTTTAAAACAATGTATCATGAGCTTACGTTCCTTCCAGTTTAGGTAGGGTTGGATGTGTGATACTTCCCCATACACGGCCCACGCACGCACACATGGACCTAGCAGGCGGACTCGTATACGTTCCCCTGGGGGTCTGACTTCATCGAGCTAAACATGCTAATGCGTCGCCGGACACCACAGAGTGAAAGGCTCACATGATATGATGATGAACAAAAATATCGAAGGTACGCGTCTGTACGAACATAACATAACGAGGAAATATCCTTATGCACATGACATTGATGAATGCATGAGGTCCCCCATAGCTTAAAATCATAGTATATAATAAGAATCATTTCGTTTTTCCTTCGATTCATGTCATAGTACACACATGAATCATGTATGAATAGTACTTATCATGACTTATATCACACACATTCATAACATGGCTTCACATGGCATTACATATCATGACGTAGCATGGCATCACACACATTCATACCATGGCATCATAGGTCATCACATAACATACTTTAAATCGCATAACATTCCTAATTTTGTGCATGTAGGGGCGCAGGGCAGGCATGCTTCATCATACGATCCTTCCAACCAACAAAGGTAGAGCATCATACGATCCTTCCAACCAACAAAGGTAGAGTCACTCGCTTGTTTGGCCTAGATTCCCTAACTATTTTATAGGTGTTCTTAGGACATATTATTAAACTTAGTTTAGCTAAACATATTGATTGCTCCTAATTTTAGGTAAAAAAAAATATCAAAATTTGAGCAAATAGGAGTCTGAACCGACTTAAAATGCCCTAAAAAAGATCAAAAACAACTTTACAAGGGTCGAAAATGTAGGAAATGGTAATAAAATTTGGGTTTCGATTTTAAACATTTTTTTGCTGTTTTATACACTCCTTTTCTTCGACATTCTATTCTAAATCATCAAGGTTGAAAATTCCCCAAGAGAATTTCGAAAAACTTAATTCCGGACTTTTGAAGCACGTGCTAAAAATAATGAGTAACGGTTGATGTTTTTCAAAATTTTCTTGGTGAATGATCAACCTTGATGATTTAGAAAAGAATGTCGAAAATTAGGGTTTCGATTTTTTATACACTCCTTTTTTTTTTTTTTTTTTTTTTTTTATCGAAACGTTCCGGATTAGGATTTCGATTTCAAGCACTATTTTACTGTTTTATACCCTCCTTTTCTTCGACATTTTATTCAAAATCATCGAGCTCGATCATTCCTAAGGAAACTTTCGAAAAACATCGATCGTTACAGTTTTTTTAAAACATGCTTCAAATGGTCCCGGATTAGGGTTTTGATTTTAAGCACCTTTTTACTGTTTCATACACTCCTTTTCTTCTACATTTTATTATAAATCATCAAGCACTAACATTTTGACTAGAGAGAGTAGGGGTCTC
>NW_019272527.1:0-16206 GCF_002738345.1 Cucurbita maxima | reverse complement strand
AGAAATAAGAATGGATTTGAATGCAGTCACCAACTCAAACTCTCTTTATATACAAACACAGAAATAACCAATTCAAACTAGCTAAATTGGTTAAAAACTAAGTATGTGGTTTAAGGCAGACCCTATAATTAGTTTTACCTTAAATGATGGAGGACTGGTCTAGTTGGAGAGCCTAATTCCTTTATTAAATTTCTATGCTAGATAAATGTACCTACCACAATTTTCAACAAATGAACCACAACAAAAATTATCCCAAAAGAATTTATCAAAAACTTCTTTAAAATAAAAAAAATATTAGTGTTCAAACTATTACTCCCTACTTTTCTTACTTTTATTCCTATCTCACAATTTTTCCTCTTTTTCTCTTGAGAAATATATTAATGAGAATAAATATTTTTGATTTTATTGTTATCGGCGTGTATCAAAAATATGTTAAAACTATGTGATGGAAAAAGTTTTCTTTAGTCATTTTTCAGCAATATTGGTCAGTCGAAGCCCGTCCATGCCCAATTGCTTAGTCGGGCTTGTCCATTTCCAATCCTAATGGACAAACCCTTGATCCAATTTTCTCTCAATTCTTCGCATGTCTTGTTACGTGATTGATGCATTCTATTGGGCGCAGTTGCCGTATGTTTTTCAGAATCAGCTCTAGAGAATTTGTAATCTATTTTTTAGAATCCGCTCAAGAATCACATTCATTCACTATCAATTATCATTTGGGACATATAAATGTACATAGTTTTATCTGTGGTTTTCTCGATTATTTCGGATGAATGGAGTTGTAGGGTTGCTTGTGATACATTATGCGGAGTACACTTGGTTTGATCAAGCTCCCCTTCAGCTGTGTTTTTTTCTTGGATCTTTATGCGGTCTCTTGCAGAAAATAGGTCACCATCTTCGATTTGTGCCACCTTGTAGTGTTTGGGCAGGGTTCCCTCTACCTCCTTGGACTGTTCTTGTTCCTTTTGTCAATGAATTCCCTTAAAGTTTCTTTTCTAAAGAAAACAAGAAAAGAAACAAAATTGAGCCCAATGGGGTTAAACTCAAAGATATTATTTTCCTTTCTGGGATGATAACCCACCGTGAATTATGAAGTCGGTGGATATCATGTGAGGGGTATGGAATGAAATGATGAAAAAAATTAGAACTTCAGGCTATTTCGAGGTTGAACGACGCATCTGTGCATAGGCTTCGCGCGCACATGGAGGTGCGAGTAACCAAGGAGTGGGACATGTGGGTCAACGAGTGTAGTACGCATGTGGGTCGTGGAGGCTTATTTCAAGTTTCCGCTCGTTCTGTTCAACTCCTTTTGACCTGTTTTATCAATATTAGCTTATACTAACTTTGAAAATCATTAGATATAGGTCAAATTAAGAGAATTTGTGACGAAATTACCATATTATGAACCATTATGAAAGCAAAGGAATTGACGATTCATGTAAGTAGTATATCGAAACTCCTAAACAAGCATGTACCATGGGATTAAGAGCTACAAACGTTGAATGCATGTAAATGGCATGCGTTAAATAATAATAATAATAATAATAATAATCATGAATCCATGCCTAAAATGTGAGCATAGTAGAGAATCATGATTAGTAAGTATGATGTATGACTCTAGTTTATGCTTATGAACTATTTACGATGTGGAGATGTGAATGAGTATTCTTAGTCTACTAATCCCTGCAAAATCCGTGACCAATGCGATGTGTGCCAAGTTCGGAACAATGAATATTTCTGACCAGAGAGTTTAGTAGACAAACCGTATTTGACCGAGAGCGAGCCTTGCATACGAGTCTAAAATTTGTAGTAAACAGTTGCTAGAACACCTTAATGTCAATAGAGAGGTCCTAGTAGATGAGACTAGGAGCCAAGGCAATGGTTGGATGGAGGACTATATGGAGACCAAAAACCTAAAATAAACCCATTGTGAATAAAACTCAAAATATTCCGAAAAAATAATAAAATTTGTTTATGATAAGTTAGCAAGTCAGACGTAAATTAATTACTCATCAAAATTATTTTTAATTTTTCTTTCTAGATAAATGTGAAGTAACGTGATCGAGATGACTGTGTAGTCGAGTTGGAGACTTAGGGATCCTACCTAGACCCGTAATTTTTAAGAATAGTGAATCAAACTTTCGAGTAAGGTGGATATTGTATTAAATTTATATTTAACATATCATTTAATTTTTAAAAACTGAACAGAGTAAACACAAATGGAAAGTTCAAATATTTATTAGCCAGATATATTAAACTTTTTTTTTTTTTTTAGAATCTAAAAATTAACGAGACAAACAAAATTTTGAGATTAATCTTCTTATATTTAAGGAAATGCATGCGTTTAAAGTATATTTTCTTACATTTAAAAATATTTTAAAGCGTTTCAAAAGTCAATTCAAACAAGTTCGAGAATAATTAGTTGGTTTCTTCAGGTGTATAGATCCACATTACTCCATACAAACGTGAGTTACTCCCTTACAAAGAGTAGCCAATTTTATAGAATTAATACCATGCCTAAGTTTTTTTTTTTTTTTTATTCAACATAGACATGTATGGTTTGACTATATAGGATCCCTTTTGACATTTGATCATTTTAATATCTCTACGTTCTTTTTTGTTCTTGTATTTTTAAATTTGATTCATTTTGGTCTATATACTTTTTAAATACGACTACTCGAATTTCTGTCGGCAATATTTTAAACTACATTTTATACATAATGGAATCCATTTAATACATATAGACTATATTTAAAAGGAGTGCGAGATAGAAAATGAAAATGAAGAGATTAAAATGATCGCGTGGGACCAAAATTGACCTATCGAAAATGAATAAACAAAAGTAATTTAAATCTATTAAAAATAAAATAATCAAGATATCATTCTCAATTAAAAAAACTTTTAGACATTTGTAATAAGTTTACTATGGTAGGCGTTGCATTAGAGCATTTCATATGTTACTATTCCCATGTTCCAACGTTATCAAAGTGCTATTAAATTCATGTCTAATCAGATTGATCTAACACTTAAGAATATATTTTTCGTAGAGTTAGCAAAACTTTGTTAGTAATAATTTTTGACGCACTATTTGATCCAAATAGATATTTGTTGGTGGGAGGTGGTGCACATGAAGATGAGAAATGATAGTTTTTCAATATATCAGCCGGTTAAATCTATAACGTATCTCCAAGAAAACAGGAATGACTAATAAACATTATAGATCAACTAGTTCCAACGTGCATAAGCTTTGTGTTTAATCCGAAGAAATGTCATGAGAATTTGTCTTAAAATCTCGTAATTAATAATTTAATTAAAATTTTTTATTTACCGTTTAACATTATCCATTATATGAAAAATTGAAAGTTATTAGTGTTATGTGGTCGGCACACAGAAAGATCATGTTTAAGTAGTAATATAAATGATTTATAAAATATGGATAAAGTATGGTACTTTATTCTGACAACATTGTTGATACGAGTTACTTTGTAATTGTTACAAATTATTTGATCAAAGTCTTTCAAGTGAAAATATGAGTGAGATATTTGTAGAATGAGTTTGGGTAGGACTGAGCCAAAATAATTTATCTTTTTTTTTTATATATAAATTCTTTACTTGAGAAGATTAATATTTTACCGTATGATGATATGCAACTCGATCTTAATTATAAGTGAGTTACGAACTCCTACGGTTTATCATTTAATTTGTAAGGTGAGAACGACTTTCAGAACCGATTCAATATGTCTTCCATTTTAGAGACTAAACAAACAGAGAGTTGAGAACATATCTTATGAGATTTAATTCACTTATTTTCATATAAAGTAGGTAGATGAGTAGTTTTCTAACTTGGATAAAGGTCTCTACCCTCTTATCTTGGTTGGATCATGAACCATTGTTCTTTCAAGGATTTGTGGTACTTAGTTACGAGGGCAAAACAAACTTTTGACCTAACCATAATTGCAATCCGCTCTTCAAGGACCTAGTAATAATTTCATCTATGACAACTCGTCGTGCAGCGTATAGGAATGCAACTCTAAATTTATCGTGGAGTGACATATAATTAGTGAATGGTAATTGATTAAGTGAAGAATTTAAATAATTGACAATATAATATGTAGTTTCATAAACGTATTAAATATAAAAAAATGTTTTGTTTAAAGGTTCAAATTAATATTTAATACATGGTATACATCAACTCATAAAAAATAAAAAAATAAAAAATAAAAAAAAATAAAAAAAAAAATGGTATTATAATACATTAATAAAATAATTAATATATTTTAAATACGCTAAAATAATTATTGTTGAAGTAAGGTTGTCATAGGGCAAGCATTTAAATTCATATTCGTAATATGTGATTTGCAAAATTGATTCTTTAAGTATTTTCGAAGAATTAAATTTAAGTTTTTGTCTTTTAACTTTAAGTTAGAATGTCATAAAAATTTCATCATGAAAAGTCGGTCATAGAAAGTATTGTATCCCTGAATTCTCGACATTGCATTAATCCATTTAGGAAAAGTCCCAAAATATATTCGACTATCCATACAAAAATCACATTCACGAGTTTACATTTTTCATGTTTCAAACCGCTTAAAATTAAATTTAATTTTTTCCAATAGAATTAGACTTTGAGATAATGTAATGGTTTGGAATTAAAATATATATATGTATATATTTAAATCTGGTCCGATATCTCGCGATTTTCTGGGGGCATTATTTTTGCAATAGTAACAAACACGACCCTCCCTTAAATTCTCATCTCTCACCCCTCATTCACACATCCAAATCCACACATTTACGGCACTGGGCAGGTAAGGGAGACAAATCTTTGGATTTTAGGTTGTCGTATCGCTCTCGGGCCTCTGCTACGGGTGAACCACACTTCTACAACGTCCACGGCCCAATACATGCAGTCCAGCTCGGAACGTATCAGCCCAGTGTGCCTCAACCCATCCCATACAGCCCGCGCTTAACTTGAATAATGACCCGCCTCATTCCCGCGTCAGCTCGGCTTGGCGGCGCGGTCGACTAGGCTTGGCGACTCGGCTTCTCAGCTTAGACGGCTCGTATAAAAATTATATACCATTTCCTAAGTTTTCGACATTCCTAAAATAATTTTTGCCTTATTTAACTCTTGTTTACCCAAATTTAGTTAGTTTTAGGACTTATGTGAGAAATTTAGTTAGTTTTAGGACTTATGTGAGAAATAATCATCATGTTTAGTTAGGTTAAGAGGTTTATATGCAAGTATGTTATATGAATTGATATAGGTGAGAATTAAGCATTGGAATATAGTTTTCGAAGTGGCTATCGAGTAATTAGTAACTTCGGCCAAGGCCAACCTCGTAAGTGGTCTTACTGTTGGAGTTAGCTAATTGGTTTATGTATGATGGTGCATGTATCATATTAATTATGTGATGCTTATTTGCTCTTTGTATTGCCAGGTATGCATGCGATATCCATTACACTATATTATGAATGAAATGAAATGTCATGTATGAAATGTTATGTCTTGCCATATAAGTTATGTGATGGATTACGTGATATATACCACGTATACATGATCCATATATGAAATATGTTACGGAGGAAAAGAGAAACGAAATGAAACAACTATTATGTTGGGAATGAAAAGCATGGGACCTCATGCATGTATGTATGTCATGTACATCGGGATACTTCCCCGTAATGTTATGCTAGTACGGATGCGTACCTTCGATATTTATGTTTGTCATGATATCATGTGGGTCTTTCCTTTTCTGAGGCATTCAGTGACGTGTAATATATTGTCCCAACCAAGTCAGGCCCAAGGGGTACGTATACGACCCCGCCTAGTGGGTCCTTGAGCGTGTACGTGGGCCGTGAGTGAAAAAGTACCATGCATCAAACCCTATCTGAAACTAGAAAGAGCCTAAGGTCATGTTACGGTTTTAAAAGATAGATCTCAATCATGTATTGTGTGTGACTGCATTGCTAACTCCAATAGTGGGTTGACTTACCGAGAATTTCTTAAAATACCCAAGTCACATGTTACCTTATATTTTTTAAGTAAAGGCAAAACTCTCATGCACGAATGACGGTGAACACTGAAAAGACCATGGGAGTTTGGATAGATCATGATAGAACAGTAGCATTGAATTTAATTAGTAGTTGGTTGGTGTTTTATGCCCATTTGTTTTATGTTAAAATCCATGTTATATTTATTTATGTTTTGAACTGAATATGTAAGTCAATGACTTTATTTTAAAAGTATTTATTATGAATTTAGGCATATGTGATTAAAGCATGCTAGGGTAACGTCACTAATTATCCTAAAAAAAATAGGGGCATTATCGATATTCTTTTGTTTTAGACCGTTGAAAATAGTAAAATATCAAGATTATTCCTAAAGTAAATTAGTTTGTGATATAATTAAAAACCTAGCTTAAAATTAATTTCATTCAATAATATAATAATTAATAACAATGAACTTGAAATAAAAATTGACTGTAACCAAACTCTATGATAGATGAGGGTATTTTAGTTGATTGAAAGGAAATATCTCTGCTTAGGAGCTGAGTTGACTCAGTTGGATTAGTTCTTTTAATTATTTTAAAAATCTCATAATTAACTTTAAAAAATCAATTTAGCCGACATAAATGAAATGGTAGTTTGAGGAAGTAAGGTTTATGAGGTTACTCTAACTTGTCTAAGTAATAGTGTAATGCCCCTAATTTTCTTACCTAGATCACGGATGTCATTACATGCATGTCTTTAATAACATATGCGAAAATCTAAATAAAACAAGAAGCCATGAACTTATATGTTTAATTTAAAACAATAAATAAAAATAATAACATCGTCAAAATAAAACATTAACATAGATTTTTAGAATGAAAATGGAAAGCTACCTATGGAACTATTACTTGAAAACAATGCATATTACCGTCCTATCTCAGCTTCCATGACCATTCCATCATTCATCGTTATCCGTGCATGGACGCTTTACCTTTACATGAAACATGAGGATAGCATGTAGCTTAAGTATTTTAGTAAATACGCAGTAAGTAACCTCATTGTTGGAGACAGGTAATGCAAACGTACACATACATGATGGAACCTATCTTTTAAAACAATGTATCATGAGCTTACGTTCCTTCCAGTTTAGGTAGGGTTGGATGTGTGATACTTCCCCATACACGGCCCACGCACGCACACATGGACCTAGCAGGCGGACTCGTATACGTTCCCCTGGGGGTCTGACTTCATCGAGCTAAACATGCTAATGCGTCGCCGGACACCACAGAGTGAAAGGCTCACATGATATGATGATGAACAAAAATATCGAAGGTACGCGTCTGTACGAACATAACATAACGAGGAAATATCCTTATGCACATGACATTGATGAATGCATGAGGTCCCCCATAGCTTAAAATCATAGTATATAATAAGAATCATTTCGTTTTTCCTTCGATTCATGTCATAGTACACACATGAATCATGTATGAATAGTACTTATCATGACTTATATCACACACATTCATAACATGGCTTCACATGGCATTACATATCATGACGTAGCATGGCATCACACACATTCATACCATGGCATCATAGGTCATCACATAACATACTTAAAATCGCATAACATTCCTAATTCTGTGCATGTAGGGGCGCAGGGCAGGCATGCTTCATCATACCATCCTTCCAACCAACAAAGGTAGAGTCACTCGCTTGTTTGGCCTAGATTCCCTAACTATTTTATAGGTGTTCTTAGGACATATTATTAAACTTAGTTTAGCTAAACATATTGATTGCTCCTAATTTTAGGTAAAAAAAAATATCAAAATTTGAGCAAATAAGAGTCTGAACCGACTTAAAATGCCCTCAAAAAGGTCAAAAACAACTTTACAAGGGTCGAAAATGTAGGAAATGGTAATAAAAATTGGGTTTCGATTTTAAACACTTTTTTGCTATTTTATACACTCCTTTTAATTCCCCAAGAGAATTTCGAAAAACTTAATTCGGGACTTTTGAAGCACGTGCTAAAAATAATGAGTAACGGTTGATGTTTTTCAAAATTTTCTTGGTGAATGATCAACCTTGATGATTTAGAAAAGAATTTAGGGTTTCGATTTTAAACACGTTTTCTTACTGTTTTATACACTCCTTTTTTTTTTTATCGAAACGTTCCGGATTAGGATTTCGATTTCAAGCACTATTTTACTGTTTTATACCCTCCTTTTCTTCGACATTTTATTCAAAATCATCGAGCTCGATCATTCCTAAGGAAACTTTCGAAAAACATCGATCGTTACAGTTTTTTTAAAACATGCTTCAAATGGTCCCGGATTAGGGTTTTGATTTTAAGCACCTTTTTACTGTTTCATACACTCCTTTTCTTCTACATTTTATTATAAATCATCAAGCACTAACATTTTGACTAGAGAGAGTAGGGGTCTCTCATGGTCGAGGCTTCTCAAGTCGATCTTCATCCTCGTCAAAGCTTTTCTACCAATAAGCTGACATTTTTGTGATCAATGGAGGCTCCCAAAGTACTTCACTTCTCCCTTTCTCCTCAAATACCCAACAAAATTTTGATATGTTTACAAATAATCCCTCCCCTTTTTAAGTTGTTTCAAAATATTTCTTAACTCCTCTCTTTCTAGAATTATTTTTATATCTATCAACATGTTTGCTTCTTTTATCTAAAACTAATTTTTACCTTATTTCTATGGACATCATTTTTATTCAAATTAGGATTTTGAACTCACTACGCCCACTAGGATAAGTCCTTGTATATTTTATATAATAGATTTTGAAATTTTAATGGTGTTCCAATAATCCATATTGCGGTGTTTTTTAAAATTATTTATTTGATATAAATTTTAATCACTTTCTATTATTCGATATAAATTTTAATCACTTTCCATTTGTAGTTTTTCCATTCTAAGGAACCTCCACGAACAGTGTGATACTGAATTCATGATCTTCTCCTCCTTCAAAGCAATGTCAATTGTGTGGTAGCGACTTATATTACAGTAGAAAAATAGAATCGTTAAGTATTTTTTCTCCCAAATGTAAAAAATACAATTATTGAAAACATGCCCAAGATCGTGGCATGTTGCAAACCGAATTTTGAAAGCTAAAATAAAAATGACAGGAAGAATGGTTTAAAACATTTGTCAGCGTTAAAAGATTATTCAATCAGTTGACGGAGTGGTCTCAGGTGGCGCTGGTTTAGCACAGATGGGAGGGTTTTGCTTTCCAGAAATTTTTGGTTTCACATTTGCACACTCAGACACAATTGGCCCTTGTTTACCACTATAAGTGAGGTCAATATCAGCAATTTCCACATCCTCACATGGATGACTTTTACTGCAAACAAGTTTGACTGCAACCGGAGTAGAAGATGTGCCCTTGATATTCTTGAAACTAACTTTGCTAATCTTAATTGTTGATGGAACCTGGATGTTCAAAATAAACATTAATTAATACTTAATCAAAAGATAATAAGTTGGAAACCAACGAGGTCCGACGATTTTAATACATACCTTTCGGTTGCATTGATTCCATGGACAATATTCTTGATCTATGATGATTGGGTTAGCAACATTTTCCATCTCAATATCTTCAAAATGCATGTCAGAGGCTGGGTATGAGACGGCAGAATCTGGCCATGATTTGATCCTGACACCATTTGTAGTACCGATTAATTTGCATTTCTTCACTGTAACTCCTACCACTTCTTTTTCAGTTTTATACTTGCCCAAGCTGCCTATGCTAATGCCATGTCCCGGTCCGCAAGTAACATCACTAATGGTTATTTTTCTGTTAGTGTATCCGACGGATATACAATCATCTCCCGTTGCGATTGCGGTATTGAGAATGTAAACGTCCTCTGAATCACCCAAGTGAATTCCATCGGTGTTGGGACTATTCTCTGGTGCAGTAATTTTCAGGTGATCGAAGGTAAGATTCTTGCCGGCCAAAACATTGATATGAAAATTCTTGCTATCCAATGAAGTTATGTCCTTCACTATCGAGTTTGTGATGAAATTGAACTTCAAATTCTGCTCATTTTAAACAAACAAAGAAAAAACACTCCCGTGTTAAAACATATAATGCTAACCAAAATTATGGGTTCTTTTTATAATTAAAGTAGTATGAGCATTTACCATGGGAAGCTTTTTGCATATTTTCTTCAGGTGGCAATCATTCTTTTCCCAACCAGCTTTTCCTTGGCCATCGAAGACTCCAGTACCGGTCAATGTCAAATGATCGACGTATTCCATAACAAGCAACCCATCTCCTTCCGTGTCGGTAGGAGAAGCTTGTAATGTTCCTTCAACTAGAAGCTCAATAGGACTTTTACATGGACCTTTGAGCCTCGATGCTCCTAATTGATAAGTTCCTTTTGGAACTAATACTTTACTTGGAGTAGCCGACGCACATGCTTCCTTCCATGCATCTGCTAAAGCCTGTGAATTCAAGCATTTCATTTGAGAAAAATATTTCGTACAAAATGAAATTTTGGTTTATCAACGTAAACAAATGTACACGTACTTGAGTAACATCAGCATTAGGTTTGGCACCAAATTTCGTAATATCAAAAACACCGCTAGTAGCATCAGCGGTAGCATCAGACACCAACAATAACAATAGCAGCAGTGGTATTAATGCCATAAACTTTGATATCAATCCCATCCTTTCTAGTTCACTTGCCTCTCCTACCTTGCCTTATTTTCTTTTGGTTCAAATTCCCAAACTTCTTAGAAATAAGAATGGATTTGAATGCAGTCACCAACTCAAACTCTCTTTATATACAAACACAGAAATAACCAATTCAAACTAGCTAAATTGGTTAAAAACTAAGTATGTGGTTTAAGGCAGACCCTATAATTAGTTTTACCTTAAATGATGGAGGACTGGTCTAGTTGGAGAGCGTAATTCCTTTATTAAATTTCTATGCTAGATAAATGTACCTACCACAATTTTCAACAAATGAACCACAACAAAAATTATCCCAAAAGAATTTATCAAAAACTTCTTTAAAATAAAAAAAATATTAGTGTTCAAACTATTACTCCCTACTTTTCTTACTTTTATTCCTATCTCACAATTTTTCCTCTTTTTCTCTTGAGAAATATATTAATGAGAATAAATATTTTTGATTTTATTGTTATCGGCGTGTATCAAAAATATGTTAAAACTATGTGATGGAAAAAGTTTTCTTTAGTCATTTTTCAGCAATATTGGTCAGTCGAAGCCCGTCCATGCCCAATTGCTTAGTCGGGCTTGTCCATTTCCAATCCTAATGGACAAACCCTTGATCCAATTTTCTCTCAATTCTTCGCATGTCTTGTTACGTGATTGATGCATTCTATTGGGCGCAGTTGCCGTATGTTTTTCAGAATCAGCTCTAGAGAATTTGTAATCTATTTTTTAGAATCCGCTCAAGAATCACATTCATTCACTATCAATTATCATTTGGGACATATAAATGTACATAGTTTTATCTGTGGTTTTCTCGATTATTTCGGATGAATGGAGTTGTAGGGTTGCTTGTGATACATTATGCGGAGTACACTTGGTTTGATCAAGCTCCCCTTCAGCTGTGTTTTTTTCTTGGATCTTTATGCGGTCTCTTGCAGAAAATAGGTCACCATCTTCGATTTGTGCCACCTTGTAGTGTTTGGGCAGGGTTCCCTCTACCTCCTTGGGCTGTTCTTGTTCCTTTTGTCAATGAATTCCCTTAAAGTTTCTTTTCTAAAGAAAACAAGAAAAGAAACAAAATTGAGCCCAATGGGGTTAAACTCAAAGATATTATTTTCCTTTCTGGGATGATAACCCACCGTGAATTATGAAGTCGGTGGATATCATGTGAGGGGTATGGAATGAAATGATGAAAAAAATTAGAATTTCAGGCTATTTCGAGGTTGAACGACGCATCTGTGCATAGGCTTCGCGCGCACATGGAGGTGCGAGTAACCAAGGAGTGGGACATGTGGGTCAACGAGTGTAGTACGCATGTGGGTCGTGGAGGCTTATTTCAAGTTTCCGCTCGTTCTGTTCAACTCCTTTTGACCTGTTTTATCAATATTAGCTTATACTAACTTTGAAAATCATTAGATATAGGTCAAATTAAGAGAATTTGTGACGAAATTACCATATTATGAACCATTATGAAAGCAAAGGAATTGACGATTCATGTAAGTAGTATATCGAAACTCCTAAACAAGCATGTACCATGGGATTAAGAGCTACAAACGTTGAATGCATGTAAATGGCATGCGTTAAATAATAATAATAATAATAATAATCATGAATCCATGCCTAAAATGTGAGCATAGTAGAGAATCATGATTAGTAAGTATGATGTATGACTCTAGTTTATGCTTATGAACTATTTACGATGTGGAGATGTGAATGAGTATTCTTAGTCTACTAATCCCTGCAAAATCCGTGACCAATGCGATGTGTGCCAAGTTCGGAACAATGAATATTTCTGACCAGAGAGTTTAGTAGACAAACCGTATTTGACCGAGAGCGAGCCTTGCATACGAGTCTAAAATTTGTAGTAAACAGTTGCTAGAACACCTTAATGTCAATAGAGAGGTCCTAGTAGATGAGACTAGGAGCCAAGGCAATGGTTGGATGGAGGACTATATGGAGACCAAAAACCTAAAATTAACCCATTGTGAATAAAACTCAAAATATTCCGAAAAAATAATAAAATTTGTTTATGATAAGTTAGCAAGTCAGGCGTAAATTAATTACTCATCAAAATTATTTTTAATTTTTCTTTCTAGATAAATGTGAAGTAACGTGATCGAGATGACTGTGTAGTCGAGTTGGAGACTTAGGGATCCTACCTAGACCCGTAATTTTTAAGAATAGTGAATCAAACTTTCGAGTAAGGTGGATATTGTATTAAATTTATATTTAACATATCATTTAATTTTTAAAAACTGAACAGAGTAAACACAAATGGAAAGTTCAAATATTTATTAGCCAGATATATTAAACTTTTTTTTTTTTTTTAGAATCTAAAAATTAACGAGACAAACAAAATTTTGAGATTAATCTTCTTATATTTAAGGAAATGCATGCGTTTAAAGTATATTTTCTTACATTTAAAAATATTTTAAAGCGTTTCAAAAGTCAATTCAAACAAGCTCCGAGAATAATTAGTTGGTTTCTTCAGGTGTATAGATCCACATTACTCCATACAAACCTGAGTTACTCCCTTACAAAGAGTAGCCAATTTTATAGAATTAATACCATGCCTAAGTTTTTTTTTTTTTTTATTCAACATAGACATGTATGGTTTGACTATATAGGATCCCTTTTGACATTTGATCATTTTAATATCTCTACGTTCTTTTTTGTTCTTGTATTTTTAAATTTGATTCATTTTGGTCTATATACTTTTTAAATACGACTACTCGAATTTCTGTCGGCAATATTTTAAACTACATTTTATACATAATGGAATCCATTTAATACATATAGACTATATTTAAAAGGAGTGCGAGATAGAAAATGAAAATGAAGAGATTAAAATGATCGCGTGGGACCAAAATTGACCTATCGAAAATGAATAAACAAAAGTAATTTAAATCTATTAAAAATAAAATAATCAAGATATCATTCTCAATTAAAAAAACTTTTAGACATTTGTAATAAGTTTACTATGGTAGGCGTTGCATTAGAGCATTTCATATGTTACTATTCCCATGTTCCAACGTTATCAAAGTGCTATTAAATTCATGTCTAATCAGATTGATCTAACACTTAAGAATATATTTTTCGTAGAGTTAGCAAAACTTTGTTAGTAATAATTTTTGACGCACTATTTGATCCAAATAGATATTTGTTGGTGGGAGGTGGTGCACATGAAGATGAGAAATGATAGTTTTTCAATATATCAGCCGGTTAAATCTATAACGTATCTCCAAGAAAACAGGAATGACTAATAAACATTATAGATCAACTAGTTCCAACGTGCATAAGCTTTGTGTTTAATCCGAAGAAATGTCATGAGAATTTGTCTTAAAATCTCGTAATTAATAATTTAATTAAAATTTTTTATTTACCGTTTAACATTATCCATTATATGAAAAATTGAAAGTTATTAGTGTTATGTGGTCGGCACACAGAAAGATCATGTTTAAGTAGTAATATAAATGATTTATAAAATATGGATAAAGTATGGTACTTTATTCTGACAACATTGTTGATACGAGTTACTTTGTAATTGTTACAAATTATTTGATCAAAGTCTTTCAAGTGAAAATATGAGTGAGATATTTGTAGAATGAGTTTGGGTAGGACTGAGCCAAAATAATTTATCTTTTTTTTTTATATATAAATTCTTTACTTGAGAAGATTAATATTTTACCGTATGATGATATGCAACTCGATCTTAATTATAAGTGAGTTACGAACTCCTACGGTTTATCATTTAATTTGTAAGGTGAGAACGACTTTCAGAACCGATTCAATATGTCTTCCATTTTAGAGACTAAACAAACAGAGAGTTGAGAACATATCTTATGAGATTTAATTCACTTATTTTCATATAAAGTAGGTAGATGAGTAGTTTTCTAACTTGGATAAAGGTCTCTACCCTCTTATCTTGGTTGGATCATGAACCATTGTTCTTTCAAGGATTTGTGGTACTTAGTTACGAGGGCAAAACAAACTTTTGACCTAACCATAATTGCAATCCGCTCTTCAAGGACCTAGTAATAATTTCATCTATGACAACTCGTCGTGCAGCGTATAGGAATGCAACTCTAAATTTATCGTGGAGTGACATATAATTAGTGAATGGTAATTGATTAAGTGAAGAATTTAAATAATTGACAATATAATATGTAGTTTCATAAACGTATTAAATATAAAAAAATGTTTTGTTTAAAGGTTCAAATTAATATTTAATACATGGTATACATCAACTCATAAAAAATAAAAAAATAAAAAATAAAAAAAAATAAAAAAAAAAATGGTATTATAATACATTAATAAAATAATTAATATATTTTAAATACGCTAAAATAATTATTGTTGAAGTAAGGTTGTCATAGGGCAAGCATTTAAATTCATATTCGTAATATGTGATTTGCAAAATTGATTCTTTAAGTATTTTCGAAGAATTAAATTTAAGTTTTTGTCTTTTAACTTTAAGTTAGAATGTCATAAAAATTTCATCATGAAAAGTCGGTCATAGAAAGTATTGTATCCCTGAATTCTCGACATTGCATTAATCCATTTAGGAAAAGTCCCAAAATATATTCGACTATCCATACAAAAATCACATTCACGAGTTTACATTTTTCATGTTTCAAACCGCTTAAAATTAAATTTAATTTTTTCCAATAGAATTAGACTTTGAGATAATGTAATGGTTTGGAATTAAAATATATATATGTATATATTTAAATCTGGTCCGATATCTCGCGATTTTCTGGGGGCATTATTTTTGCAATAGTAACAAACACGACCCTCCCTTAAATTCTCATCTCTCACCCCTCATTCACACATCCAAATCCACACATTTACGGCACTGGGCAGGTAAGGGAGACAAATCTTTGGATTTTAGGTTGTCGTATCGCTCTCGGGCCTCTGCTACGGGTGAACCACACTTCTACAACGTCCACGGCCCAATACATGCAGTCCAGCTCGGAACGTATCAGCCCAGTGTGCCTCAACCCATCCCATACAGCCCGCGCTTAACTTGAATAATGACCCGCCTCATTCCCGCGTCAGCTCGGCTTGGCGGCGCGGTCGACTAGGCTTGGCGACTCGGCTTCTCAGCTTAGACGGCTCGTATAAAAATTATATACCATTTCCTAAGTTTTCGACATTCCTAAAATAATTTTTGCCTTATTTAACTCTTGTTTACCCAAATTTAGTTAGTTTTAGGACTTATGTGAGAAATTTAGTTAGTTTTAGGACTTATGTGAGAAATAATCATCATGTTTAGTTAGGTTAAGAGGTTTATATGCAAGTATGTTATATGAATTGATATAGGTGAGAATTAAGCATTGGAATATAGTTTTCGAAGTGGCTATCGAGTAATTAGTAACTTCGGTCAAGGCCAACCTCGTAAGTGGTCTTACTGTTGGAGTTAGCTAATTGGT
Source organism: Cucurbita maxima (assembly GCF_002738345.1). Taxonomy (NCBI): domain Eukaryota; kingdom Viridiplantae; phylum Streptophyta; class Magnoliopsida; order Cucurbitales; family Cucurbitaceae; genus Cucurbita; species Cucurbita maxima. The sequence goes on along the minus strand of NW_019272527.1, from coordinate 79 downwards.
TTATGTATGATGGTGCATGTATCATATTAATTATGTGATGCTTATTTGCTCTTTGTATTGCCAGGTATGCATGCGATAT
>NW_019272526.1:23204-23376 GCF_002738345.1 Cucurbita maxima | reverse complement strand
GCACGTACAACAAACTTCCCTGTTTGGGTTTCGGAAGAAGGGTTTCATTTGAAGAACTCTTTTACTGTTTTACGCACTCCGTTTCTTAAAAATAATATTCTAAATCATCTAGCCTTATCATTCCTCACAAAACTTTCGACAAACGTCGACCGTGACTCGGTTTTTTTAGCAC
>NW_019272526.1:0-22893 GCF_002738345.1 Cucurbita maxima | reverse complement strand
ACTTCCCCGTTAGGGTTGCGGAAGAAGGGTTCCATTTGAAGAACTCTTTTACTGTTTTACGCACTCCGTTTCTTAAAAATAATATTCTAAATCATCTAGCCTTATCGTTCCTCACAAAACTTTCGACTAACGTCGACCGTGACTCGGTTTTTTTAGCACGTACTACAAACTTCTCTGTTTGGGTTTCCGAAGGAGGGTTCCATTTGAAGAACTCTTTTATTGTTTTACGCATTCCGTTTCTTAGAAATAATATTCTAAATCATCTAGCGTTATCATTCCTCACAAAACTTTCGACAAACGTCGACCGTGACTCGATTTTTTTAGCACGTACTACAAACTCCCCTGTTAGGGTTTCGGAAGAAGAGTTCCATTTGAAGAACTCTTTTACTGTTTTACGCACTCCGTTTCTTAGAAATAATATTCTAAATCATCTAGCCTTATCATTCCTCACAAAACTTTCGACAAACGTCGACCGTGACTCGGATTTTTTAACACGTACTACAAACTTCCCTGTTAGGGTTTCGGAAGAAGGGTTCCATTTGAAGAACTCTTTTACTGTTTTACGCACTCCGTTTCTTAGAAATAATATTCTAAATCATCAAGCCTTATCATTCCTCACAAAACTTTCGACAAACGTCGACCGTGACTCGGTTTTTTTAGCACGTACAACAAACTTTCCTGTTTGGGTTTCGGAGGAAGGGTTTCATTTGAAGAACTCTTTTACTATTTTACGCACTCCGTTTCTTAGAAATAATATTCTAAATCATCTAGCTTTATCATTCCTCACAAAACTTTCGACAAACGTCGACCGTGACTCGGTTTTTTTAGCACGTACTACAAACTTCCCTGTTAGAGTTTCGGAAGAAGGGTTCCATTTGAAGAACTCTTTTACTGTTTTACGCACTCCGTTTCTTAGAAATAATATTCTAAATCATCTAGCCTTATCATTCCTCACAAAACTTTCGACAAACGTCGACCGTGACTCGGTTTTTTTAGCACGTACTACATACTTCCCTGTTAGGGTTTCGGAAGAAGGGTTCCATTTGAAGAACTCTTTTACTGTTTTACGCACTCCGTTTCTTAGAAATAATATTCTAAATCATCTAGCCTTATCATTCCTCACAAAACTTTCGACAAACGTCGACCGTGACTCGGTTTTTTTAGCACGTACAACAAACTTCCCTGTTTGGGTTTCGGAAGAAGGGTTTCATTTGAAGAACTCTTTTACTGTTTTACGCACTCCGTTTCTTAAAACTAATATTCTAAATCATCTAGCCTTATCATTCCTCACAAAACTTTCGACAAACGTCGACCGTGACTCGGTTTTTTTAGCACGTACTACAAACTTCCCTGTTAGGGTTTCGGAAGAAGGGTTCCATTTGAAGAACTCTTTTACTGTTTTACGCACTCCGTTTCATAGAAATAATATTCTAAATCATCTAGCTTTATCATTCCTCACAAAACTTTCGACAAACGTCGACCGTGACTCGGTTTTTTTAGCACGTACTACAAACTTCCTTGTTAGGGTTTCGGAAGAAGGGTTCCATTTGAAGAACTCTTTTACTGTTTTACGCACTCCGTTTCTTAGAAATAATATTCTAAATCATCACGCGTTATCATTCCTCACAAAACTTTCAACAAACGTCGACCGTGACTCGGTTTTTTTAGCACGTACTACAAACTTCCCTGTTAGAGTTTCGGAAGAAGGGTTCCATTTGAAGAACTCTTTTACTGTTTTACGCACTTCGTTTCTTAGAAATAATATTCTAAATCATCAATCCTTATCATTCCTCACAAAACTTTCGACAAACGTCAACCGTGACTCGGTTTTTTTTGCACGTACAACAAACTTCCCTGTTTGGGTTTCGGAAGAAGGGTTTCATTTGAAGAACTCTTTTACTGTTTTACGCACTCCGTTTCTTAAAAATAATATTCTAAATCATCTAGCCTTATCATTCCTCACAAAACTTCCAACAAACGTCGACCGTGACTCGGTTTCTTTAGCACGTACTACAAACTTCTCTGTTTGGGTTTCCGAAGGAGGGTTCCATTTGAAGAACTCTTTGACTGTTTTACGCACTCCGTTTCTTAAAAATAATATTCTAAATCATCTAGCGTTATCATTCCTCACAAAACTTTCGACTAACGTCGACCGTGACTCGGTTTCTTTAGCACGTACTACAAACTTCTCTGTTTGGGTTTCCGAAGGAGGGTTCCATTTGAAGAACTCTTTGACTGTTTTACGCACTCCGTTTCTTAAAAATAATATTCTAAATCATCTAGCGTTATCATTCCTCACAAAACTTTCGACTAACGTCGACCGTGACTCGGTTTCTTTAGCACGTACTACAAACTTCTCTGTTTGGGTTTCCGAAGGAGGGTTCCATTTGAAGAACTCTTTGACTGTTTTACGCACTCCGTTTCTTAAAAATAATATTCTAAATCATCTAGCGTTATCATTCCTCACAAAACTTTCGACTAACGTCGACCGTGACTCGGTTTCTTTAGCACGTACTACAAACTTCTCTGTTTGGGTTTCCGAAGGAGGGTTCCATTTGAAGAACTCTTTGACTGTTTTACGCACTCCGTTTCTTAAAAATAATATTCTAAATCATCTAGCGTTATCATTCCTCACAAAACTTTCGACTAACGTCGACCGTGACTCGGTTTCTTTAGCACGTACTACAAACTTCTCTGTTTGGGTTTCCGAAGGAGGGTTCCATTTGAAGAACTCTTTGACTGTTTTACGCACTCCGTTTCTTAAAAATAATATTCTAAATCATCTAGCGTTATCATTCCTCACAAAACTTTCGACTAACGTCGACCGTGACTCGGTTTCTTTAGCACGTACTACAAACTTCTCTGTTTGGGTTTCCGAAGGAGGGTTCCATTTGAAGAACTCTTTGACTGTTTTACGCACTCCGTTTCTTAAAAATAATATTCTAAATCATCTAGCGTTATCATTCCTCACAAAACTTTCGACTAACGTCGACCGTGACTCGGTTTCTTTAGCACGTACTACAAACTTCTCTGTTTGGGTTTCCGAAGGAGGGTTCCATTTGAAGAACTCTTTGACTGTTTTACGCACTCCGTTTCTTAAAAATAATATTCTAAATCATCTAGCGTTATCATTCCTCACAAAACTTTCGACTAACGTCGACCGTGACTCGGTTTCTTTAGCACGTACTACAAACTTCTCTGTTTGGGTTTCCGAAGGAGGGTTCCATTTGAAGAACTCTTTGACTGTTTTACGCACTCCGTTTCTTAAAAATAATATTCTAAATCATCTAGCGTTATCATTCCTCACAAAACTTTCGACTAACGTCGACCGTGACTCGGTTTCTTTAGCACGTACTACAAACTTCTCTGTTTGGGTTTCCGAAGGAGGGTTCCATTTGAAGAACTCTTTGACTGTTTTACGCACTCCGTTTCTTAAAAATAATATTCTAAATCATCTAGCGTTATCATTCCTCACAAAACTTTCGACTAACGTCGACCGTGACTCGGTTTCTTTAGCACGTACTACAAACTTCTCTGTTTGGGTTTCCGAAGGAGGGTTCCATTTGAAGAACTCTTTGACTGTTTTACGCACTCCGTTTCTTAAAAATAATATTCTAAATCATCTAGCGTTATCATTCCTCACAAAACTTTCGACTAACGTCGACCGTGACTCGGTTTCTTTAGCACGTACTACAAACTTCCCCGTTAGGGTTGCGGAAGAAGGGTTCCATTTGAAGAACTCTTTTACTGTTTTACGCACTCCGTTTCTTAAAAATAATATTCTAAATCATCTATCCTTATCGTTCCTCACAAAACTTTCGACTAACGTCGACCGTGACTCGGTTTTTTTAGCACGTACTACAAACTTCTCTGTTTGGGTTTCCGAAGGAGGGTTCCATTTGAAGAACTCTTTTATTGTTTTACGCATTCCGTTTCTTAGAAATAATATTCTAAATCATCTAGCGTTATCATTCCTCACAAAACTTTCGACAAACGTCGACCGTGACTCGATTTTTTTAGCACGTACTACAAACTCCCCTGTTAGGGTTTCGGAAGAAGAGTTCCATTTGAAGAACTCTTTTACTGTTTTACGCACTCCGTTTCTTAGAAATAATATTCTAAATCATCTAGCCTTATCATTCCTCACAAAACTTTCGACAAACGTCGACCGTGACTCGGTTTTTTTAGCACGTACTACAAACTTCCCTGTTAGGGTTTCGGAAGAAGGGTTCCATTTGAAGAACTCTTTTACTGTTTTACGCACTCCGTTTCTTAGAAATAATATTCTAAATCATCAAGCCTTATCATTCCTCACAAAACATTCGACATACGTCGACCGTGACTCGGTTTTTTTAGCACGTACTTCAAACTTCCCTGTTAGGGTTTCGAAAGAAGGGTTCTATTTTAAGAACTCTTTTACTTTTTTACGCACTCTGTTTCTTAGAAATAATATTCTAAATCATCTAGCCTTATCATTCCTCACAAAACTTTCGACAAACGTCGACCGTGACTTGGTTTTTTTAGAACGTACTACAAACTTCTCTGTTTGGGTTTCCGAAGGAGAGTTCCATTTGAAGAACTGTTTTACTGTTTTACGCACTCCGTTTCTTAGAAATAATATTCTAAATCATCAATCCTTATCATTCCTCACAAAACTTTCGACAAACTTCGACCGTGACTCGGTTTTTTTAGCACATACTACAAACTTCCCTGTTTGTGTTTTGGAAGAAGGGTTCCATTTGATGAACTCTTTTACTGTTTTAGGCACTCCATTTCATAGAAATAATATTCTAAATCATCAAGCCTTATCATTCCTCACAAAACTTTTGACAATTGTCGACCGTGACTCGGTGTTTTTAGCACGTACTACAAACTTCTCTTTTAGGGTTTCGGAAGAAGGGTTCCATTTGAAGAACTCTTTTACTGTTTTACGCACTCCGTTTCTTAGAAATAATATTCTAAATCATCTAGCCTTATCATTCCTCACAAAACTTTCGACAAACGTCGACCGTGACTCGGTTTTTTTAGCACGTACTATAAACTTCTCTGTTTGGGTTTCCGAAGGAGAGTTCAATTTGAAGAACTCTTTTACTGTTTTATGCACTCCGTTTTTTAGAAGTAATATTCTAAATCATCAAGCCTTATCATTCCTCACAAAACTTTCGACAAACGTCGACCGTGACTCGGTTTTTTTAGCACGTACTACAAACTTCTCTGTTTGGTTTTCCAAAGGAGGGTTCCATTTGAAGAACTCTTTTATTGTTTTACGCACTCCGTTTCTTAGAAATAATATTCTAAATCATCAAGCCTTATCATTCCTCACAAAACTTTCGACAAACGTCGACCGTGACTCGGTTTTTTAGCACGTACTACAAACTTCCTTGTTTGGGTTTCGGAAGAAGGGTTCCATTTGAAGAACTCTTTTACTGTTTTACGCACTCCATTTCTTAGAAATAATATTCTAAATCATCAAGCCTTATCATTCCTCACAAAAATTTTGACAAACGTCGACCGTGACTCGGTATTTTTAGCACGTACTACAAACTTCTCTGTTTGGGTTTCCGAAGGAGGGTTCCATTTGAAGAACTCTTTTACTGTTTTACGCACTCCGTTTCTTAGAAATAATATTCTAAATCATCAAGCCTTATCATTCCTCACAAAACTTTCGACAAACGTCGACCGTGACTCGGTATTTTTAGCACGTACTACAAACTTCTCTGTTTGGGTTTCCGAAGCAGGGTTCGATTTGAAGAACTCTTTTACTGTTTTACGCACTCCGTTTCTTAGAAATAATATTCTAAATCATCAAGCCTTATCATTCCTCACAAAACTTTCGACAAACGTCGACCGTGACTCGGTTTTTTTAGCACGTACTACAAACTTCCCGATTTGGGTTTCGGAAGAAGGGTTCCATTTGAAGAACTCTTTTACTGTTTTACGCACTCCATTTCTTAGAAATAATATTCTAAATCATCAAGCCTTATCATTCCTCACAAAACTTTCGACAAACGTCGACCGTGACTCGGTTTTTTTAGCACGTACTACAAACTTCCCTGTTAGGGTTTCGGAAGAAGGGTTCCATTTGAAGAACTCTTTTACTGTTTTACGCACTCCGTTTCTTAGAAATAATATTCTAAATCATCAAGCCTTATCATTCCTCACAAAAATTTTGACAAACGTCGACCGTGACTCGGTATTTTTAGCACGTACTACAAACTTCTCCGTTTGGGTTTCCGAAGCAGGGTTCCATTTGAAGAATTCTTTTACTGTTTTACGCACTCCGTTTCTTAGAAATAATATTCTAAATCATCAAGCCTTATCATTCCTCACAAAACTTTCGACAAACGTCGACCGTGACTCGGTTTTTTTAGCACGTACTACAAACTTCCCTGTTTGGGTTTCCGAAGAAGGGTTCCATTTGAAGAACTCTTTTACTGTTTTACGCACTCCGTTTCTTAGAAATAATATTCTAAATCATCTAGCCTTATCATTCCTCACAAAACTTTCGACAAACGTCGACCGTGACTCGGTTTTTTTAGCACGTACTACAAACTTCCCTGTTTGGGTTTCCGAAGAAGGGTTCCATTTGAAGAACTCTTTTACTGTTTTACGCACTCCGTTTCTTAGAAATAATATTCTAAATCATCAAGCCTTATCATTCCTCACAAAACTTTCGACAAACGTCGACCGTGACTCGGTTTTTTTAGCTCGTACTACAAACTTCCCTGTTTTGGTTTCGGAAGAAGGGTTCCATTTGAAGAACTCTTTTACTGTTTTACGCACTCCGTTTCTTAGAAATAATATTCTAAATCATCTAGCCTTATCATTCCTCACAAAACTTTCGACAAACGTCGACCGTGACTCGGTTTTTTTAGCACGTACTACAAACTTCTCTGTTTGGGTTTCCGAAGCAGGGATCAATTCGAAGAACTCTTTTACATTTTTACGCACTCCATTTCTTAGAAATAATATTCTAAATCATCAAGCCTTATCATTCCTCACAAAACTTTCGACAAACGTCGACCGTGACTCGGTTTTTTTAGCACGTACTACAAACTTCTCTGTTTGGGTTTCCGAAGAAGGGTTCCATTTGAAGAACTCTTTTACTGCTTCACGCACTCCGTTTTTTAGAAAAAATATTCTAAATCATCAATCCTTATACTTCCTCACAAAACTTTCGACAAACGTCGACCGTGACTCGGTTTTTTTAGCACGTACAACAAACTTCCCTGTTTGGGTTTCCGAAGGACGGTTCCATTTGAAGAACTCTTTTACTGCTTCACGCACTCCGTTTTTTAGAAAAAATATTCTAAATCATCAATCCTTATACTTCCTCACAAAACTTTCGACAAACGTCGACCGTGATTCGGTTTTTTTAGCACGTACAACAAACTTCCCTGTTTGGGTTTCCGAAGAAGGGATCAATTTGAAGAACTCTTTTACTGTTTAAGCACTCCGTTTCTTAGAAATAATATTCTAAATCATCAAGCCTTATCATTCCTCACAAAACTTTCAATAAACGTCGTTCGTGACTCGGTTTTTTTAGCACGTACTACAAACTTCCGTGTTTGGGTTTTCGATGGACGGTTCCATTTGAAGAACTCTTTTACTGTTTTACGCACTCCGTTTCATAGAAATAATATTCTAAATCATCAATCCTTATACTTCCTCACAAAACTTTCGACAAACGTCGACCGTGATTCGGTTTTTTTGCACATACAACAAACTTCTCTATTTGGGTTTCCGAAGAAGGGTTCATTTTGAAGAACTCTTTTACTGTTTTACGCACTCTGTTTCTTAGAAATATTATTCTAAATCATCAAGCCTTATCATTCCTCACAAAACTTTCGACAAACGTCGACCGTGATTCGGTTTTTTAGCACGTACAACAAACTTCCCTGTTTGGGTTTCCGAAGAAGGGTTCCATTTGAAGAACTCTTTTACTGTTTCACGCACTCCGTTTTTTAGAAAAAATATTCTAAATCATCAATCCTTATACTTCCTCACAAAACTTTCGACAAACGTCGACCGTGACTCGGTTTTTTTAGCACGTACAACAAACTTCCCTGTTTGGGTTTCCGAAGAAGGGTTCCATTTGAAGAACTCTTTTACTGTTTTACGCACTCCGTTTCTTAGAAATAATATTCTAAATCATCAATCCTTATACTTCCTCACAAAACTTTCGACAAACGTCGACCGTGATTCGGTTTTTTAGCACGTACAACAAACTTCCCTGTTTGGGTTTCCGAAGAAGGGTTCCATTTGAAGAACTCTTTTACTGTTTCACGCACTCCGTTTTTTAGAAAAAATATTCTAAATCATCAATCCTTATACTTCCTCACAAAACTTTCGACAAACGTCGACCGTGATTCGGTTTTTTAGCACGTACAACAAACTTCCCTGTTTGGGTTTCCGAAGAAGGGTTCCATTTGAAGAACTCTTTTACTGTTTCACGCACTCCGTTTTTTAGAAAAAATATTCTAAATCATCAATCCTTATACTTCCTCACAAAACTTTCGACAAACGTCGACCGTGATTCGGTTTTTTAGCACGTACAACAAACTTCCCTGTTTGGGTTTCCGAAGAAGGGTTCCATTTGAAGAACTCTTTTACTGTTTTACGCACTCCGTTTCTTAGAAATAATATTCTAAATCATCAATCCTTATACTTCCTCACAAAACTTTCGACAAACGTCGACCGTGATTCGGTTTTTTAGCACGTACAACAAACTTCCCTGTTTGGGTTTCCGAAGAAGGGTTCCATTTGAAGAACTCTTTTACTGTTTCACGCACTCCGTTTTTTAGAAAAAATATTCTAAATCATCAATCCTTATACTTCCTCACAAAACTTTCGACAAACGTCGACCGTGATTCGGTTTTTTAGCACGTACAACAAACTTCCCTGTTTGGGTTTCCGAAGAAGGGTTCCATTTGAAGAACTCTTTTACTGTTTCACGCACTCCGTTTTTTAGAAAAAATATTCTAAATCATCAATCCTTATACTTCCTCACAAAACTTTCGACAAACGTCGACCGTGATTCGGTTTTTTAGCACGTACAACAAACTTCCCTGTTTGGGTTTCCGAAGAAGGGTTCCATTTGAAGAACTCTTTTACTGTTTCACGCACTCCGTTTTTTAGAAAAAATATTCTAAATCATCAATCCTTATACTTCCTCACAAAACTTTCGACAAACGTCGACCGTGATTCGGTTTTTTAGCACGTACAACAAACTTCCCTGTTTGGGTTTCCGAAGAAGGGTTCCATTTGAAGAACTCTTTTACTGTTTCACGCACTCCGTTTTTTAGAAAAAATATTCTAAATCATCAATCCTTATACTTCCTCACAAAACTTTCGACAAACGTCGACCGTGATTCGGTTTTTTAGCACGTACAACAAACTTCCCTGTTTGGGTTTCCGAAGAAGGGTTCCATTTGAAGAACTCTTTTACTGTTTCACGCACTCCGTTTTTTAGAAAAAATATTCTAAATCATCAATCCTTATACTTCCTCACAAAACTTTCGACAAACGTCGACCGTGATTCGGTTTTTTAGCACGTACAACAAACTTCCCTGTTTGGGTTTCCGAAGAAGGGTTCCATTTGAAGAACTCTTTTACTGTTTTACGCACTCCGTTTCTTAGAAATAATATTCTAAATCATCAATCCTTATACTTCCTCACAAAACTTTCGACAAACGTCGACCGTGATTCGGTTTTTTTAGCACGTACAACAAACTTCCCTGTTTGGGTTTCCGAAGAAGGGATCAATTTGAAGAACTCTTTTACTGTTTTACGCACTCCGTTTCTTAGAAATAATATTCTAAATCATCAAGCCTTATCATTCCTCACAAAACTTTCAATAAACGTCGTTCGTGACTCGGTTTTTTTAGCACGTACTACAAACTTCCGTGTTTGGGTTTTCGATGGACGGTTCCATTTGAAGAACTCTTTTACTGTTTTACGCACTCCGTTTCTTAGAAATAATATTCTAAATCATCAATCCTTATACTTCCTCACAAAACTTTCGACAAACGTCGACCGTGATTCGGTTTTTTTGCACATACAACAAACTTCTCTATTTGGGTTTCCGAAGAAGGGTTCATTTTGAAGAACTCTTTTACTGTTTTACGCACTCTGTTTCTTAGAAATAATATTCTAAATCATCAAGCCTTATCATTCCTCACAAAACTTTCGACAAACGTCGACCGTGACTCTGTTTTTTTCGCACGTACTACAAACTTCCCTGTTTGGGTTTCCGAAGGACGGTTCCATTTGAAGAACTCTTTTACTGGTTTACACACTCCGTTTCTTAGAAATAATATTCTAAATCATTAATCCTTATACTTCCTCACAAAACTTTCGACAAACGTCGACCGTCACTCAGTTTTTTTAGCACGTACTACAAACTTCTCTGTTTTTGTTTCCAAAGGAGGGTTCCATTTGAAGAACTCTTTCACAGTTTTACGCACTCCGTTTCTTAGAAATAATATTCTAAATCATGAATCCTTATACTTCCTCACAAAACTTTCGACAAACGTCGACCGTGATTCGGTTTTTTAGCACGTACAACAAACTTCCCTGTTTGGGTTTCCGAAGAAGGGTTCAATTTGAAGAACTCTTTTACTGTTTTACGCACTCCGTTTCTTAGAAATAATATTCTAAATCATCAAGCCTTATCATTCCTCACAAAACTTTCGACAAACGTCGACCGTGACTCGGTTTTTTTAGCACGTACTACAAACTTCCCTGTTTGGGTTTCCGAAGTGCGGTTCAATTTGAAGAACTCTTTTACTGGTTTACGCACTCCGTTTCTTAGAAATAATATTCTAAATCATCAATCCTTATACTTTCTCACAAAACTTTCGACAAACATCGACCGTGACTCGGTTTTTTTAGCACGTACTACAAACTTCCGTGTTTGGGTTTCCGAAGGAGGGTTCCATTTGAAGAACTCTTTTACTGTTTTACGCACTTCGTTTCTTAGAAATAATATTCTAAATCATCAATCCTTATCATTCCTCACAAAAGTTTCGACAAAAGTTGACCGTGACTCGGTTTTTTTAGCACGTACTACAAACTTCCGTGTTTGGGTTTCCGATGGATGGTTCCATTTGAAGAACTCTTTTACTGTTTCACGCACTCCGTTTTTTAGAAAAAATATTCTAAATCATCAATCCTTATACTTCCTCACAAAACTTTCGACAAACGTCGACCGTGATTCGGTTTTTTTAGCACGTACAACAAACTTCCCTATTTGGGTTTCCGAAGAAGGGTTCAATTTGAAGAACTCTTTTACTGTTTTACGCACTCCGTTTCTTAGAAATAATATTCTAAATCATCTAGCCTTATCATTTCTCACAAAACATTCGACAAACGTCGACCGTGACTCGGTTTCTTTAGCACGTACTACAAACTTCCCCGTTAGGGTTGCGGAAGAAGGGTTCCATTTGAAGAACTCTTTTATTGTTTTACGCACTATGTTTATTAGAAATAATATTCTAAATCATCCAGCCTTATTATTCCTCACAAAACTTTCGACAAACCTCGACCGTGAATCGGTTTATTTAGCCCGTACTACAAACTTCTCTGTTTGGGTTTTCGAAGAAGTGTTTCATTTGAAGAACTCTTTTACAGTTTTACGCACTTCGTTTCTTAGAAATAATATTCTAAATCATCAATCCTTATACTTCCTCACAAAACTTTCGACAAACGTCGACCGTGATTCGGTTTTTTTAGCACGTACAACAAACTTCCCCGTTTGGGTTTCCGAAGAAGGGTTCAATTTGAAGAACTCTTTTACTGTTTTACGCACTCCGTTTCTTAGAAATAATATTCTAAATCATCAAGCCTTATCATTCCTCACAAAACTTTCGACAAACGTCGACCGTGACTCGGTTTTTTTAGCACGTACTACAAACTTCCCTGTTTGGGTTTCCGAAGGAGGGTTCCATTTGAAGAACTCTTTTACTGTTTTACGCACTCCGTTTCTTAGAAATAATATTCTAAATCATCAATCCTTATACTTCCTCACAAAACTTTCGACAAACGTCGACCGTCACTCAGTTTTTTTAGCACGTACTACAAACTTCCGTGTTTGGGTTTCCGATGGATGGTTCCATTTGAAGAACTCTTTTACTGTTTCACGCACTCCGTTTTTTAGAAAAAATATTCTAAATCATCAATCCTTATACTTCCTCACAAAACTTTCGACAAACGTCGACCGTGACTCGGTTTTTTTAGCACGTACTACAAACTTCTCCTTTTACTGTTTCACGCACTCCGTTTTTTAGAAAAAATATTCTAAATCATCAATCCTTATACTTCCTCACAAAATTTTTGACAAACGTCGACCGTGATTCGGTTTTTTTAGCACGTACAACAAACTTTCCTGTTTGGGTTTCCGAAGAATGGTTCAATTTGAAGAACTCTTTTACTGTTTTACGCACTCCTTTTCTTAGAAATAATATAATAAATAATCAAGCCTTATCATTCCTCACAAAACTTTCGACAAACGTCGACCGTGACTCGGTTTTTTCAGCACGTACTACAAACTTCTCTGTTTGGGTTTCCGAAGGAGGGTTCCATTTGAAGAACTCTTTTACTATTTTACGCACTCTGTTTCATAGAAATAATATTCTAAATCATCAAGCCTTATCATTTCTCACAAAACTTTCGACAAACGTCGACCGTGACTTGGTTTTTTTAGCACGTACTATAAACTTCCCTGTTTGGGTTTCCGAAGAAGGGTTCCATTTGAAGAACTCTTTTACTGTTTTACGCACTCCGTTTCTTTGAAATAATATTCTAAATCACCAAGCCTTATAATTCTCACAAAAGTTTCGACAAACATCGAGCGCGACTCGGTTTTTTTAGCACGTACTACAAACTTTCCTGTTTGGATTTCCGAAGCAGGGATCCATTTGAAGAACTCTTTTACTGTTTTACGCACTCCGTTTCTTAGAAATAATATTCTAAATCATCAAGCCTTATCATTCCTCACAAAACTTTCGACAAACGTCGACCGTGACTCGGTTTTTTTAGCACGTACTACAAACTTCCCTGTTTGGGTTTCCGAAGAAGGGTTCCATTTGAAGAACTCTTTTACTGTTTTACGCACTCCGTTTCTTAGAAATAATATTCTAAATCATCAAGCCTTATCATTCCTCATAAAACTTTCGAAAAACATCGACCGTGACTCGATTTTTTTAGCACGTACTACAAACTTCCGTGTTTGGGTTTCCGAAGGAGGGTTCCATTTGAAGAACTCTTTTACTGTTTTACGCACTCCGTTTNTTTTTTAGAAAAAATATTCTAAATCATCAATCCTTATACTTCCTCACAAAACTTTCGACAAACGTCGACCGTGATTCGGTTTTTTTAGCACGTACAACAAACTTCCCTGTTTGGGTTTCTGAAGAAGAGTTCAATTTGAAGAACTCTTTTACTGTTTTACGCACTCCTTTTCTTAGAAATAATATTCTAAATCATCAAGCCTTATCATTCCTCACAAAACTTTCGACAAACGTCGACCGTGACTCAGTTTTTTTAGCACGTACTACAAACTTCCGTGTTTGGGTTTCCGATGGATGGTTCCATTTGAAGAACTCTTTTACTGTTTCACGCACTCCGTTTTTTAGAAAAAATATTCTAAATCATCAATCCTTATACTTCCTCACAAAATTTTTGACAAACGTCGACCGTGATTCGGTTTTTTTAGCACGTACAACAAACTTCCCTGTTTGGGTTTCCGAAGAATGGTTCAATTTGAAGAACTCTTTTACTGTTTTACGCACTCCTTTTCTTAGAAATAATATTCTAAATAATCAAGCCTTATCATTCCTCACAAAACTTTCGACAAACGTCGACCGTGACTCGGTTTTTTCAGCACGTACTACAAACTTCTCTGTGTGGGTTTCCGAAGCAGGGTTCCATTTGAAGAACTCTTTTACTGTTTTACGCACTCCATTTCTTAGAAACAATATTCTAAATAATCAATCCTTATCATTCCTCACAAATCTTTCGACAAACGTCGATCGTGACTCGGTTTTTTTAGCACGTACTACAAACTTCCCTGTTTGGGTTTCCGAAGAAGGGTTCAATTTGAAGAACTCTTTTACTGTTTTACGCACTCCGTTTCTTAGAAATAATATTCTAAATCATTAAGCCTTATCATTCCTCACAAAACTTTCGACAAACGTCGACCGTGACTCGGTTTTTTTAGCCCGTACAACAAACTTCCCTGTTTGGGTTTCCGAAGAAGGGTTCCATTTGAAGAACTCTTTTACTATTTTACGCACTCCGTTTCTTAGAAATAATATTCTAAATCATCAAGCCTTATCATTCCTCACAAAACTTTCGACAAACCTCGACCGTGACTCGGTTTATTTAGCCCGTACGACAAACTTCCCTGTTTGGGTTTCCGAAGAAGGGTTCCATTTGAAGAACTCTTTTACTATTTTACGCACTCCGTTTCTTTGAAATAATATTCTAAATCATCAAGCCTTATAATTCTCACAAAAGTTTCGACAAACGTCGAGCGTGACTCGGTTTTTTTAGCACGTACTACAAACTTCTCTGTTAGGGTTTCCGGAGAAAGGTTCCATTTGAAGAATTCTTTTACTTTTTTACGCACTCCGTTTCTTAGAAATAATATTCTAAATCATCAAGTCTTATCATTCCTCACAATACTTTCGAAAAACGTCGACCGTGACTCGGTTTTTTTAGCACGTACTACAAACTTCCGTGTTTGGGTTTCCGATGGATGGTTCCATTTGAAGAACTCTTTTACTGCTTCACGCACTCCGTTTTTTAGAAAAAATATTCTAAATCATCAATCCTTATACTTTCTCACAAAACATTCGACAAACGTCGACCATGATTCGGTTTTTTTAGCACGTACAACAAACTTCCCTATTTGGGTTTCCGAAGAAGGGTTCCATTTGAAGAACTCTTTTACAGTTTTACGCACTCCGTTTCTTAGAAATAATATTCTAAATCATCAAGACTTATCATTCCTCACAAAACTATCGACAAACGTCGACCGTGACTTGGTTTTTTTAGCACGTACTACAAACTTCCCTGTTTAGGTTTCCGAAGAAGGGTTCCATTTCAAGAACTCTTTTACTGTTTTACGCACTCCGTTTCTTAGAAATAATATTGTAAATCATCAAGCCTTACCATTTGTCACAAAACATTCGACAAACGTCGACCGTGACTCGGTTTCTTTAGCACGTACTACAAACTTCCCCGTTAGGGTTGCGGAAGAAGGGTTCCATTTGAAGAACTCTTTTACTGTTTTACGCACTCCGTTTCTTAGAAATAATATTCTAAATCATCTAGCCTTATCATTCCTCACAAAACTTTCGACAAACGTCGACCGTGACTCGATTTTTTTAGCACGTACTACAAACTTCTCTGTTTGGGTTTCCGAACGAGGGTTCCATTTGAAGAACTCTTTTACTGTTTTACGCACTCCGTTTCTTAGAAATATTATTCTAAAACATCTAGCCTTATCATTNGACAAACGTTGACCGTGACTCGGTTTTTTTAGCTCGTAGTACAAACTTCCCTGTTTGGGTTTCCGAAGATGGGTTCAATTTGAAGAACTCTTTTACTGTTTTACGCACTCCTTTTCTTAGAAATAATATTCTAAAACATCAAGCCTTATCATTCCTCACAAAACTTTCGACAAACCTCGACCGTGACTCGGTTTATTTAGCCCGTACGACAAACTTCCCTGTTTGGGTTTCCGAAGAAGGGTTCCATTTGAAGAACTCTTTTACTATTTTACGCACTCCGTTTCTTTGAAATAATATTCTAAATCATCAAGCCTTATAATTCTCACAAAATTTTCGACAAACGTCGAGCGTGACTCGGTTTTTTTAGCACGTACTACAAACTTCCCTGTTAGGGTTTCCGGAGAAAGGTTCCATTTGAAGAATTCTTTTACAGTTTTACGCACTCCGTTTCTTAGAAATAATATTCTAAATCATCAAGCCTTATCATTCCTCACAAAACTTTCGACAAACGTCGACCGTGACTTGGTTTTTTTAGCACGTACTACAAACTTCCCAGTTTGGGTTTTCGAAGAAGGGTTCCATTTCAAGAACTCTTTTACTGTTTTACGCACTCCGTTTCTTAGAAATAATATTGTAAATCATCAAGCCTTATCATTTGTCACAAAACATTCGACAAACGTCGACCGTGACTCGGTTTCTTTAGCACGTACTACAAACTTCCCCGTTAGGGTTGCGGAAGAAGGGTTCCATTTGAAGAACTCGTTTACTGTTTTACGCACTCCGTTTCTTAGAAATAATATTCTAAATCATCTAGCCTTAGCATTTCTCACAAAATATTCGACAAACGTCGACCGTGACTCGGTTTCTTTAGCACGTACTACAAACTTCCCCGTTAGGGTTGCGGAAGAAGGGTTCCATTTGAAGAACTCGTTTACTGTTTTACGCACTCCGTTTCTTAGAAATAATATTCTAAATCATCTAGCCTTAGCATTTCTCACAAAATATTCGACAAACGTCGACCGTGACTCGGTTTCTTTAGCACGTACTACAAACTTCCCCGTTAGGGTTGCGGAAGAAGGGTTCCATTTGAAGAACTCGTTTACTGTTTTACGCACTCCGTTTCTTAGAAATAATATTCTAAATCATCTAGCCTTAGCATTTCTCACAAAATATTCGACAAACGTCGACCGTGACTCGGTTTCTTTAGCACGTACTACAAACTTCCCCGTTAGGGTTGCGGAAGAAGGGTTCCATTTGAAGAACTCGTTTACTGTTTTACGCACTCCGTTTCTTAGAAATAATATTCTAAATCATCTAGCCTTAGCATTTCTCACAAAATATTCGACAAACGTCGACCGTGACTCGGTTTCTTTAGCACGTACTACAAACTTCCCCGTTAGGGTTGCGGAAGAAGGGTTCCATTTGAAGAACTCGTTTACTGTTTTACGCACTCCGTTTCTTAGAAATAATATTCTAAATCATCTAGCCTTAGCATTTCTCACAAAATATTCGACAAACGTCGACCGTGACTCGGTTTCTTTAGCACGTACTACAAACTTCCCCGTTAGGGTTGCGGAAGAAGGGTTCCATTTGAAGAACTCGTTTACTGTTTTACGCACTCCGTTTCTTAGAAATAATATTCTAAATCATCTAGCCTTAGCATTTCTCACAAAATATTCGACAAACGTCGACCGTGACTCGGTTTCTTTAGCACGTACTACAAACTTCCCCGTTAGGGTTGCGGAAGAAGGGTTCCATTTGAAGAACTCGTTTACTGTTTTACGCACTCCGTTTCTTAGAAATAATATTCTAAATCATCTAGCCTTAGCATTTCTCACAAAATATTCGACAAACGTCGACCGTGACTCGGTTTCTTTAGCACGTACTACAAACTTCCCCGTTAGGGTTGCGGAAGAAGGGTTCCATTTGAAGAACTCGTTTACTGTTTTACGCACTCCGTTTCTTAGAAATAATATTCTAAATCATCTAGCCTTAGCATTTCTCACAAAATATTCGACAAACGTCGACCGTGACTCGGTTTCTTTAGCACGTACTACAAACTTCCCCGTTAGGGTTGCGGAAGAAGGGTTCCATTTGAAGAACTCGTTTACTGTTTTACGCACTCCGTTTCTTAGAAATAATATTCTAAATCATCTAGCCTTAGCATTTCTCACAAAATATTCGACAAACGTCGACCGTGACTCGGTTTCTTTAGCACGTACTACAAACTTCCCCGTTAGGGTTGCGGAAGAAGGGTTCCATTTGAAGAACTCGTTTACTGTTTTACGCACTCCGTTTCTTAGAAATAATATTCTAAATCATCTAGCCTTAGCATTTCTCACAAAATATTCGACAAACGTCGACCGTGACTCGGTTTCTTTAGCACGTACTACAAACTTCCCCGTTAGGGTTGCGGAAGAAGGGTTCCATTTGAAGAACTCGTTTACTGTTTTACGCACTCCGTTTCTTAGAAATAATATTCTAAATCATCTAGCCTTAGCATTTCTCACAAAATATTCGACAAACGTCGACCGTGACTCGGTTTCTTTAGCACGTACTACAAACTTCCCCGTTAGGGTTGCGGAAGAAGGGTTCCATTTGAAGAACTCGTTTACTGTTTTACGCACTCCGTTTCTTAGAAATAATATTCTAAATCATCTAGCCTTAGCATTTCTCACAAAATATTCGACAAACGTCGACCGTGACTCGGTTTCTTTAGCACGTACTACAAACTTCCCCGTTAGGGTTGCGGAAGAAGGGTTCCATTTGAAGAACTCGTTTACTGTTTTACGCACTCCGTTTCTTAGAAATAATATTCTAAATCATCTAGCCTTAGCATTTCTCACAAAATATTCGACAAACGTCGACCGTGACTCGGTTTCTTTAGCACGTACTACAAACTTCCCCGTTAGGGTTGCGGAAGAAGGGTTCCATTTGAAGAACTCGTTTACTGTTTTACGCACTCCGTTTCTTAGAAATAATATTCTAAATCATCTAGCCTTAGCATTTCTCACAAAATATTCGACAAACGTCGACCGTGACTCGGTTTCTTTAGCACGTACTACAAACTTCCCCGTTAGGGTTGCGGAAGAAGGGTTCCATTTGAAGAACTCGTTTACTGTTTTACGCACTCCGTTTCTTAGAAATAATATTCTAAATCATCTAGCCTTAGCATTTCTCACAAAATATTCGACAAACGTCGACCGTGACTCGGTTTCTTTAGCACGTACTACAAACTTCCCCGTTAGGGTTGCGGAAGAAGGGTTCCATTTGAAGAACTCGTTTACTGTTTTACGCACTCCGTTTCTTAGAAATAATATTCTAAATCATCTAGCCTTAGCATTTCTCACAAAATATTCGACAAACGTCGACCGTGACTCGGTTTCTTTAGCACGTACTACAAACTTCCCCGTTAGGGTTGCGGAAGAAGGGTTCCATTTGAAGAACTCGTTTACTGTTTTACGCACTCCGTTTCTTAGAAATAATATTCTAAATCATCTAGCCTTAGCATTTCTCACAAAATATTCGACAAACGTCGACCGTGACTCGGTTTCTTTAGCACGTACTACAAACTTCCCCGTTAGGGTTGCGGAAGAAGGGTTCCATTTGAAGAACTCGTTTACTGTTTTACGCACTCCGTTTCTTAGAAATAATATTCTAAATCATCTAGCCTTAGCATTTCTCACAAAATATTCGACAAACGTCGACCGTGACTCGGTTTCTTTAGCACGTACTACAAACTTCCCCGTTAGGGTTGCGGAAGAAGGGTTCCATTTGAAGAACTCGTTTACTGTTTTACGCACTCCGTTTCTTAGAAATAATATTCTAAATCATCTAGCCTTAGCATTTCTCACAAAATATTCGACAAACGTCGACCGTGACTCGGTTTCTTTAGCACGTACTACAAACTTCCCCGTTAGGGTTGCGGAAGAAGGGTTCCATTTGAAGAACTCGTTTACTGTTTTACGCACTCCGTTTCTTAGAAATAATATTCTAAATCATCTAGCCTTAGCATTTCTCACAAAATATTCGACAAACGTCGACCGTGACTCGGTTTCTTTAGCACGTACTACAAACTTCCCCGTTAGGGTTGCGGAAGAAGGGTTCCATTTGAAGAACTCGTTTACTGTTTTACGCACTCCGTTTCTTAGAAATAATATTCTAAATCATCTAGCCTTAGCATTTCTCACAAAATATTCGACAAACGTCGACCGTGACTCGGTTTCTTTAGCACGTACTACAAACTTCCCCGTTAGGGTTGCGGAAGAAGGGTTCCATTTGAAGAACTCGTTTACTGTTTTACGCACTCCGTTTCTTAGAAATAATATTCTAAATCATCTAGCCTTAGCATTTCTCACAAAATATTCGACAAACGTCGACCGTGACTCGGTTTCTTTAGCACGTACTACAAACTTCCCCGTTAGGGTTGCGGAAGAAGGGTTCCATTTGAAGAACTCTTTTACTGTTTTACGCACTCCGTTTCTTAGAAATAATATTCTAAATCATCAAGCCTTATCATTCCTCACAAAACTTTCGACAAACGTCAACCGTGACTCGGTTTTTTTAGCACGTTCTACAAACTTCCTTGTTTGGGTTTCCGAACGAGGGTTCCATTTGAAGAACTCTTTTACTGTTTTACGCACTCCGTTTCTTAGAAATAATATTCTAAATCATCTAGCCTTATCATTTCTCACAAAACATTCGACAAACGTCGACCGTGACTCGGTTTCTTTAGCACGTACTACAAACTTCCCCGTTAGGGTTGCGGAAGAAGGATTCCATTTGAAGAACTCTTTTACTGTTTTACGCACTCCGTTTCTTTGAAATAATATTCTAAATCATCAAGCCTTATCATTCCTCACAAAACTTTCGACAAACGTCGACCGTGACTCGGTTTTTTTAGCACGTACTACAAACTTCTCTGTTTGGGTTTCCGAAGGAGGGTTCCATTTGAAGAACTCTTTTACTGTTTTACGCACTCCGTTTCTTAGAAATAATATTGTAAATCATCAAGCCTTATCATTCCTCACAAAACTTTCGACAAACGTTGACCGTGACTCGGTTTTTTTAGCTCGTAGTACAAACTTTCCTGTTTGGGTTTCCGAAGAAGGGTTCAATTTGAAGAACTCTTTTACTGTTTTACGCACTCCGTTTCTTAGAAATAATATTGTAAATCATCAAGCCTTATCATTCCTCACAAAACTTTCGACAAACGTTGACCGTGACTCGGTTTTTTTAGCTCGTAGTACAAACTTCCCTGTTTGGGTTTCCGAAGAAGGGTTCCATTTGAAGAACTCTTTTACTATTTTACGCACTCCGTTTCTTTGAAATAATATTCTAAATCATCAAGCCTTATAATTCTCACAAAAGTTTCGACAAACCTCGACCGTGACTCGGTTTATTTAGCATGTACTACAAACTTCCCTGTTAGGGTTTCCGGAGAAAGGTTCCATTTGAAGAATTCTTTTACTTTTTTACGCACTCCGTTTCTTAGAAATAATATTCTAAATCATCAAGTCTTATCATTCCTCACAATACTTTCGAAAAACGTCGACCGTGACTCGGTTTTTTTAGCACGTACTACAAACTTCCGTGTTTGGGTTTCCGATGGATGGTTCCATTTGAAGAACTCTTTTACTGCTTCACGCACTCCGTTTTTTAGAAAAAATATTCTAAATCATCAATCCTTATACTTCCTCACAAAACATTCGACAAACGTCGACCATGATTCGGTTTTTTTAGCACGTACAACAAACTTCTCTATTTGGGTTTCCGAAGAAGGGTTCCATTTGAAGAACTCTTTTACAGTTTTACGCACTCCGTTTCTTAGAAATAATATTCTAAATCATCAAGACTTATCATTCCTCACAAAACTATCGACAAACGTCGACCGTGACTTGGTTTTTTTAGCACGTACTACAAACTTCCCTGTTTGGGTTTCCGAAGAAGGGTTCCATTTCAAGAACTCTTTTACTGTTTTACGCACTCCGTTTCTTAGAAATAATATTGTAAATCATCAAGCCTTATCATTCCTCACAAAACATTCGACAAACGTTGACCGTGACTCGGTTTTTTTAGCTCGTAGTACAAACTTCCCTGTTTGGGTTTCCGAAGATGGGTTCAATTTGAAGAACTCTTTTACTGTTTTACGCACTCCTTTTCTTAGAAATAATATTCTAAAACATCAAGCCTTATCATTCCTCACAAAACTTTCGACAAACCTCGACCGTGACTCGGTTTATTTAGCCCGTACGACAAACTTCCCTGTTTGGGTTTCCGAAGAAGGGTTCCATTTGAAGAACTCTTTTATTAGCCCGTACGACAAACTTCCCTGTTTGGGTTTCCGAAGAAGGGTTCCATTTGAAGAACTCTTTTACTAGCCCGTACGACAAACTTCCCTGTTTGGGTTTCCGAAGAAGGGTTCCATTTGAAGAACTCTTTTACTATTTTACGCACTCCGTTTCTTTGAAATAATATTCTAAATCATCAAGCCTTATAATTCTCACAAAAGTTTCGACAAACGTCGAGCGTGACTCGGTTTTTTTAGCACGTACTACAAACTTCCCTGTTAGGGTTTCCGGAGAAAGGTTCCATTTGAAGAATTCTTTTACAGTTTTACGCACTCCGTTTCTTAGAAATAATATTCTAAATCATCAAGCCTTATCATTCCTCACAAAACTTTCGACAAACGTCGACCGTGACTTGGTTTTTTTAGCACGTACTACAAACTTCCCTGTTTGGGTTTTCGAAGAAGGGTTCCATTTCAAGAACTCTTTTACTGTTTTACGCACTCCGTTTCTTAGAAATAATATTCTAAATCATCTAGCCTTATCATTTCTCACAAAACATTCGACAAACGTCGACCGTGACTCGGTTTCTTTAGCACGTACTACAAACTTCCCCGTTAGGGTTGCGGAAGAAGGGTTCCATTTGAAGAACTCTTTTACTGTTTTACGCACTCCGTTTCTTAGAAATAATATTCTAAATCATCTAGCCTTATCATTTCTCACAAAACATTCGACAAACGTCGACCGTGACTCGGTTTCTTTAGCACGTACTACAAACTTCCCCGTTAGGGTTGCGGAAGAAGGGTTCCATTTGAAGAACTCTTTTACTGTTTTACGCACTCCGTTTCTTAGAAAAAATATTCTAAATCATCAATCCTTATACTTCCTCACAAAACTTTCGACAAACGTCGACCGTGATTCGGTTTTTTTAGCACGTACAACAAACTTCCTTGTTTGGGTTTCTGAAGGAGGGTTCCATTTGAAGAACTCTTTTACAGTTTTACGCACTCCGTTTCTTAGAAACAATATTCTAAATAATCAATCCTTATCATTCCTCACAAAACTTTCGACAAACGTCGATCGTGACTCGG
>NW_019272525.1:20319-23269 GCF_002738345.1 Cucurbita maxima | reverse complement strand
AGAATAAGTGGACGAAGACTCCGCCACTCTGCCAAAACAATGGCCCCTAGAATCACGCTCCTCCATTCGCGTGAACTCATATGTTTTTACAAACCTAACTAAATAAGGCAGAGCTTTTATTTAACACCCTTCTTCGAAAACCCAAACAGGGAAGTTTTTAGTACGTGATAAAAAAACCGAGTCACATTTAACACCCTTCTTCGAAAACCCAAACAGGGAAGTTTTTAGTACGTGATAAAAAAACCGAGTCACGATCTACTTTTTTCGAAAGTTTTGTGAGGAATGATAAGGCTTGATGATTTAGAATATTATCTCTAAGAAACGGAGTGCGTAAAACAGTGAAAGAGTTCTTCAAATCGAACCCTTCTTCGGAAACCCAAACAGGGAAGTTTGTAGTACGTGCTAAAAAACCCGAGTCACGGTCGTCGTTTTACAAGTGTCTTGTGAGGAATGATATGGCTAGATGATGTAGAATATTATTTCTAAGAAACGGAGTGCATAAAACAGTAAAAGAGTTCTTCAAATGGAACCCTTCTTCCGAAACCCTAACAGGGAAGTTTGTAGTACGTGCTAAAAAACCCGAGTCACGGTCGTCGTTTTACAAGTGTCTTGTGAGGAATGATATGGCTAGATGATGTAGAATATTATTTCTAAGAAACGGAGTGCATAAAACAGTAAAAGAGTTCTTCAAATGGAACCCTTCTTCGGAAACCCAAACAGGGAAGTTTGTAGTACGTGCTAAAAAAACCGAGTCACGGTCGTCGTTTTACAAGTGTCTTGTGAGGAATGATATGGCTAGATGATGTAGAATATTATTTCTAAGAAACGGAGTGCATAAAACAGTAAAAGAGTTCTCCAAATCGAACCCTTCTTCGAAAACCCAAACAGGGAAGTTTTTAGTACGTGATAAAAAAACCGAGTCACGATCTACTTTTTTCGAAAGTTTTGTGAGGAATGATAAGGCTTGATGATTTAGAATATTATTTCTAAGAAACGGAGTGCGTAAAACAGTGAAAGAGTTCTTCAAATGGAACCCTTCTTCGGAAACCCAAATAGGGAAGTTTTTAGTACGTGATATAAAAACCGAGTCACGATCTACTTTTTTCGAAAGGTTTGTGAGGAATGATAAGGCTTGATGATTTGGAATATTATTTCTAAGAAACGGAGTGCGTAAAACAGTGAAAGAGTTCTTCAAATCGAACCCTTCTTCGAAAACCCAAACAGGGAAGTTTTTAGTACGTGATAAAAAAACCGAGTCACGATCTACTTTTTTCGAAAGTTTTGTGAGGAATGATAAGGCTTGATGATTTAGAATATTATTTCTAAGAAACGGAGTGCGTAAAACAGTGAAAGAGTTCTTCAAATGGAACCCTTCTTCGGAAACTCAAACAGGGAAGTTTGTAGTACGTGTTAAAAAAACCGAGTCACGGTCGACGTTTTTCGAAAGTTTTGTGAGGAATGATAAGGCTTGATGATTTGGAATATTATTTCTAAGAAACGGAGTGCAGAAAATAGTAAAAGAGTTCTTCTAATGGAACCCTTCTTCCGAAACCCAAACAGGGAAGTTTGTTGTACGTACTAAAAAAACCGAGTCACGGTCAACGTTTGTCGAAAGTTTTGTGAGGAATGATAAGGCTTGATGATTTAGAATATTACTTTTAAGAAACGGAGTGCAGAAAACAGTAAAAGAGTTCTTCAAATGGAACCCTTCTTCCGAAACCCAAACAGGGAAGTGTGTAGTACGTGCTAAAAAAACCGAGTCACGATCGACATTTGTCGAAAGTTTTGTGAGGAATGATAAGGCTTGATGATTTAGAATATTATTTCTAAGAAATGAAGTGAAAACAGTAAAAGAGTACTTCAAATGGAACCCTTCTTCGGAAACCCAAACAGGGAAGTTTGTAGTACGTTCTAAAAAAACCGAGTCACGATCGTCGTTTGTCGAAAGTTTTGTGAGGAATGATAAGGCTTGATGATTTAGAATATTATTTCTAAGAAACGGAGTGCAGAAAACAGTAAAAGAGTTCTTCAAATGGAACCCTTCTTCCGAAACCCAAACAGGGAAGTTTGTAGTACGTGCTAAAAAAACCGAGTCACGGTCGAAGTTTGTCGAAAGTTTTGTGAGGAATGATAAGGCTTGATGATTTAGAATATTATTTCTAAGAAACGAAGTGCGTAAAACAGTAAAAGAGTTCTTCAAATGGAACCCTTTTTCCGAAACCCAAACAGGGAAGTGTGTAGTACGTGCTAAAAAAACCGAGTCACGATCGACATTTGTCGAAAGTTTTATGAGGAATGATAAGGCTTGATGATTTAGAATATTATTTCTAAGAAACGAAGTGAGTAAAACAGTAAAAGAGTTCTTCAAATGGAACCCTTCTTCGGAAACCCAAACAGGGAAGTTTGTAGTACGTTCTAAAAAAACCGAGTCACGATCGACGTTTGTCGAAAGTTTTGTGAGGAATGATAAGGCTTGATGATTTAGAATATTATTTCTAAGAAACAGAGTGCATAAAAGGGTAAAAGAGTTCTTCAAATCGAACCCTTCTTCGGAAACCCAAACAGGGAAGTTTGTAGTACGTGCTAAAAAAACCGAGTCACGGTCGACGTTTGACAAAAGTTTTGTGAGGAATGATATGGCATGATGATTTAGAATATTATTTCTAAGAAACGGAGTGCATAAAACAGTAAAAGAGTTCTTCAAATCGAACCCTTCTTCGGAAACCCAAANTAAAAAAACCGAGTCACGATCTACTTTTTTCGAAAGTTTTGTGAGGAATGATAAGGCTTGATGATGTAGAATATTATTTCTAAGAAACGGAATGCATAAAAGGGTAAAAGAGTTCTTCAAATCGAACCCTTCTTCGGAAACCCAAACAGGGAAGTTTGTAGTACGTGCTAAAAAAATCGAGTCACGGTCGTCGTTTTACAAGTGTCTTGTGAGGAATGA
>NW_019272525.1:18705-19964 GCF_002738345.1 Cucurbita maxima | reverse complement strand
GATATGGCATGATGATTTAGAATATTATTTCTAAGAAACGGAGTGCATAAAACAGTAAAAGAGTTCTTCAAATCGAACCCTTCTTCGGAAACCCAAATAGGGATGTTTTTAGTACGTGATAAAAAAAACCGAGTCACGATCTACTTTTTTCGAAAGTTTTGTGAGGAATGATAAGGCTTGATGACGTAGAATATTATTTGTAAGAAACGGAGTGCATAAAAGGGTAAAAGAGTTCTTCAAATCGAACCCTTCTTCGGAATTCCAAACAGGGAAGTTTGTACTACGTGTTAAAAAAACCGAGTCACGGTCGACGTTTGACAAAAGTTTTGTGAGGAATGATATGGCATGATGATTTAGAATATTATTTCTAAGAAACGGAGTGCATAAAACAGTAAAAGAGTTCTTCAAATCGAACCCTTCTTCGGAAACTCAAACAGGGAAGTTTTTAGTACGTGATAAAAAAACCGAGTCACGATCTACTTTTTTCGAAAGTTTTGTGAGGAATGATAAGGCTTTATGATGTAGAATATTATTTGTAAGAAACGGAGTGCATAAAAGGGTAAAAGAGTTCTTCAAATCGAACCCTTCTTCGGAATTCCAAACAGGGAAGTTTGTAGTACGTGTTAAAAAAACCGAGTCACGGTCGACGTTTGACAAAAGTTTTGTGAGGAATGATATGGCATGATGATNTTAGAAACGGAGTGCATAAAAGGGTAAAAGAGTTCTTCAAATCGAACCCTTCTTCGTAAACCCAAACAGGGAAGTTTGTAGTACGTGCTAAAAAAACCGAGTCACGGTCGTCGTTTTACAAGTGTCTTGTGAGGAATGATATGGCTAGATGATGTGGAATATTATTTCTAAGAAACGGAGTGCATAAAACAGTAAAAGAGTTCTTCAAATCGAACCCTTCTTCGAAAACCCAAACAGGGAAGTTTTTAGTACGTGATAAAAAAACCGAGTCACGATCTACTTTTTTCGAAAGTTTTGTGAGGAATGATAAGGCTTGATGATTTAGAATATTATTTCTAAGAAACGGAGTGCATAAAAGGGTAAAAGAGTTCTTCAAATCGAACCCTTCTTCGGAAACCCAAACAGGGAAGTTTGTAGTACGTGCTAAAAAAACCGAGTCACGGTCGTCGTTTTACAAGTGTCTTGTGAGGAATGATATGGCTAGATGATGTAGAACATTATTTCTAAGAAACAGAGTGCATAAAACAGTAAAAGAGTTCTTCAAATCGAACCCTTCTTCGGAAACCCAA
>NW_019272525.1:15905-18676 GCF_002738345.1 Cucurbita maxima | reverse complement strand
CAGGGAAGTTTTTAGTACGTGATAAAAAAACCGAGTCACGGTCGACGTTTGTAAAAAGTTTTGTGAGGAATGATATGGCTTGATGATGTAGAATATTATTTCTAAGAAACGGAGTGCATAAAACAGTAAAAGAGTTCTTCAAATCGAACCCTTCTTCGGAAACCCAAACAGGGAAGTTTTAAGTACGTGATAAAAAAACCGACTCACGGTCGACGTTTGTAAAAAGTTTTGTGAGGAATGATATGGCTTGATGATGTAGAACATTATTTCTAAGAAACGGAGTGCATAAAAAAGTAAAAGAGTTCTTCAAATCGAACCCTTCTTCGAAAACCCAAACAGGGATGTTTTTAGTACGTGATAAAAATACCGAGTCACGGTCGACGTTTGTCAAAAGTTTTATGAGGAATGATATGGCATGATGATGTAGAATATTATTTCTAAGAAACGGAGTGCTTAAAACAGTAAAAGAGTTCTTCAAATCGAACCCTTCTTCGGAAACCCAAACAGGGAAGTTTTTAGTACGTGATAAAAAAACCGAGTCACGATCTACTTTTTTCGAAAGGTTTGTGAGGAATGATAAGGATTGATGATTTAGAATATTATTTCTAAGAAACGGAGTGCATAAAAGAGTAAAAGAGTTCTTCAAATCAAACCCTTCTTAGGAAACCCAAACAGGGAAGTTTGTAGTACGTGCTAAAAAAACCGAGTCACGGTCGACGTTTGACAAAAGTTTTGTGAGGAATGATATGGAATGATGATGTCGAATATTATTTCTAAGAAACGGAGTGCTTAAAACAGTAAAAGAGTTCTTCAAATCGAACCCTTCTTCGGAAACCCAAACAGGGAAGTTTTTAGTACGTGATAAAAAAACCGAGTCACGATCTACTTTTTTTGAAAGTTTTGTGAGGAATGATAAGGCTTGATGATGTAGAATATTATTTTTAAGAAACGGAGTGCATAAAAGGGTAAAAGAGTTCTTCAAATCGAACCCTTCTTCGGAAACCCAAACAGGGAAGTTTGTAGTACGTGCTAAAAAAACCGAGTCAAGGTCGACGTTTGACAAAAGTTTTGTGAGGAATGATATGGCATGATGATTTAGAATATTATTTCTAAGAAACGGAGTGCATAAAACAGTAAAAGAGTTCTTCAAATCGAACCCTTCTTCGGAAACTCAAACAGGGAAGTTTTTAGTACGTGATAAAAAAACCGAGTCACGATCTACTTTTTTCGAAAGGTTTGTGAAAAATGATAAGGCTTGATGATTTAGAATATTATTTCTAAGAAACGGAGTGCATAAAAGGGTAAAAGAGTTCTTCAAATCGAACCCTTCTTCGGAAACCCAAACAGGGAAGTTTTTAGTACGTGCTAAAAAAACCGAGTCACGGTCGACGTTTGTCAAAAGTTTTGTGAGGAATGATATGGCTTGATGATGTAGAATATTATTTCTAAGAAACGGAGTGCATAAAACAGTAAAAGAGTTCTTCAAATCGAACCCTTCTTCGGAAACCCAAACAGGGAAGTTTTTAGTACGTGATAAAAAAACCGAGTCACGGTCGACGTTTGTCAAAAGTTTTGTGAGGAATGATATGGCTTGATGATGTAGAATATTATTTCTAAGAAACGGAGTGCATAAAACAGTAAAAGAGTTCTTCAAATCGAACCCTTCTTCGGAAACCCAAACAGGGAAGTTTTTAGTACGTGATAAAAAAACCGAGTCACGGTCGACGTTTGTCAAAAGTTTTGTGAGGAATGATATGGCTTGATGATGTAGAATATTATTTCTAAGAAACGGAGTGCATAAAACAGTAAAAGAGTTCTTCAAATCGAACCCTTCTTCGGAAACCCAAACAGGGAAGTTTTTAGTACGTGATAAAAAAACCGAGTCACGGTCGACGTTTGTCAAAAGTTTTGTGAGGAATGATATGGCTTGATGATGTAGAATATTATTTCTAAGAAACGGAGTGCATAAAACAGTAAAAGAGTTCTTCAAATCGAACTCTTCTTCGGAAACCCAAACAGGGAAGTTTTTAGTACGTGATAAAAAAACCGAGTCACGGTCGACGTTTGTAAAAAGTTTTGTGAGGAATGATAAGGCTTGATGTTTAAAATATTATTTATAAGAAACGGAGTGCATAAAAGGGTAAAAGAGTTCTTCAAATCGAACCCTTCTTCGGAAACCCAAACAGGGAAGTTTGTAGTACGTGCTAAAAAAACCGAGCTTCAAATCGAACCCTTCTTCGGAAACCCAAACAGGGAAGTTTGTAGTACGTGCTAAAAAAACCGAGGCATGGTAGACGTTTGACAAAAGTTTTGTGAGGAATGATAAGGCTGGATGATTTAGAATATTATTTCTAAGAAACGGAGTGCATAAAAGGGTAAAAGAGTTCTTCAAATCGAACCCTTCTTCGGAAACCCAAACAGGGAAGTTTTTAGTACGTGCTAAAAAAACCGAGTCACGGTAGACGTTTGACAAAAGTTTTGTGAGGAATGATATGGCATGATGATTTAGAATATTATTTCTAAGAAACGGAGTGCATAAAACAGTAAAAGAGTTCTTCAAATCGAACCTTTCTTCGGAAACCCAAACAGGGAAGTTTGTAGTACGTGCTAAAAAAACCGAGTCAAGGTCGACGTTTGACAAAATTTTTGTGAGGAATGATATGGCATGATGATTTAGAATATTATTTCTAAGAAACGGAGTGCATAAAAAAGTAAAAGAGTTCTTCAAATCGAACCCTTCTTCGGAAACCCAAACAGGGAAGTTTTTAGTA
>NW_019272525.1:701-14568 GCF_002738345.1 Cucurbita maxima | reverse complement strand
CAAACAGGGAAGTTTGTAGTACGTGCTAAAAAAACCGAGTCAAGGTCGACGTTTGACAAAAGTTTTGTGAGGAATGATATGGCATGATGATTTAGAATATTATTTCTAAGAAACGGAGTGCATAAAATAGTAAAAGAGTTCTTCAAATCGAACCCTTCTTCGGAAACCCAAACAGGGAAGTTTTTAGTACGTGATAAAAAAACCGAGTCACGATCTACTTTTTTCGAAAGTTTTGTGAGGAATGATAAGGCTTGATGATTTAGAATATTATTTCTAAGAAACTGAGTGCATAAAACAGTAAAAGAGTTCTTCAAATCGAACCTTTCTTCGGAAATCCAAACAGGGAAGTTTTTAGTATAAAACAGTAAAAGAGTTCTTCAAATCGAACCTTTCTTCGGAAATCCAAACAGGGAAGTTTTTAGTACGTGATAAAAAAACCGAGTCACGGTCGACGTTTGTAAAAAGTTTTGTGAGGAATGATAAAGCTTGATGATTTAAAATATTATTTCTAAGAAACGGAGTGCATAAAAGGGTAAAAGAGTTCTTCAAATCGAACCCTTCTTCGGAAACCCAAACAGGGATGTTTGTAGTACGTGCTAAAAAAACCGAGTCACGGTCGACGTTTGACAAAAGTTTTGTGAGGAATGATATGGCATGATGATTTAGAATATTATTTTGAAGAAACGGAGTGCATAAAACAGTAAAAGAGTTTTTCAATTTGAACCCTTCTTCGGAAACCCAAACAGTGAAGTTTTTAGTACGTGATAAAAAAACCGAGTCACGATCTACTTTTTTCGAAAGTTTTGTGAGGAATGATAAGGCTTGATGATTTAGAATATTATTTCTAAGAAACGGAGTGTATAAAAGGGTAAAAGAGTTCTTCAAATCCAACCCTTTTTCGGAAACCCAAACAGGGAAGTTTGTAGTACGTGCTAAAAAAACCGAGTCACGGTCGTCGTTTTACAAGTGTCTTGTGAGGAATGATATGGCTAGATGATGTAGAACATTATTTCTAAGAAACAGAGTGCATAAAACAGTAAAAGAGTTCTTCAAATCGAACCCTTCTTCGGAAACCCAAACAGGGAAGGTTGTAGTACGTGCTAAAAAAACCGAGTCACGGTCGTCGTTTTACAAGTGTCTTGTGAGGAATGATATGGCTAGATGATGTAGAACATTATTTCTAAGAAACAGAGTGCATAAAACAGTAAAAGAGTTCTTCAAATCGAACCCTTCTTCGGAAACCCAAACAGGGAAGTTTGTAGTACGTGCTAAAAAAACCGAGTCACGGTCGACGTTTGTAAAAAGTTTTGTGAGGAATGATATGGCTTGATGATGTTGAATATTATTTCTAAGAAACGGAGTGCTTAAAACAGTAAAAGAGTTCTTCAAATCGAACCCTTCTTCGAAAACCCAAACAGGGAAGTTTTTAGTACGTGATAAAAAAACCGAGTCACGATCTACTTTTTTCGAAAGTTTTGTGAGGAATGATAAGGCTTGATGATTTAGAATATTATTTCTAAGAAACGGAGTGCATAAAAGGGTAAAAGAGTTCTTCAAATCGAACCCTTCTTCGGAAACCCAAACAGGGAAGTTTGTAGTACGTGCTAAAAAAACCGAGTCACGGTCGTCGTTTTACAAGTGTCTTGTGAGGAATGATATGGCTAGATGATGTAGAATATTATTTCTAAGAAACGGAGTGCATAAAACAGTAAAAGAGTTCTTCAAATCGAACCCTTCTTCGAAAACCCAAACATGGAAGTTTTTAGTACGTGATAAAAAAACCGAGTCACGATCTACTATTTTCGAAAGTTTTGTGAGGAATGATAAGGCTTGATGATGTAGAATATTATTTCTAAGAAGCGGAGAGCATAAAAGGGTAAAAGAGTTCTTCAAATCGAACCCTTCTTCGGAAACCCAAACAGGGAAGTTTGTAGTACGTGCTAAAAAAACCGAGTCACGGTCGACGTTTGTAAAAAGTTTTGTGAGGAATGATATGGCTTGATGATGTAGAATATTATTTCTAAGAAACGGAGTGCATAAAACAGTAAAAGAGTTCTTCAAATCGAACCCTTCTTCGGAAACCCAAACAAGGAAGTTTTTAGTACGTGATAAAAAAACCGAGTCACGATCTACTTTTTTCGAAAGTTTTGTGAGGAATGATAAGGCTTGATGATGTAGAATATTATTTCTAAGAAACGGAGTGCATAAAAGGGTAAAAGAGTTCTTCAAATCGAACACTTCTTCGGAAACCCAAACAGGGAAGTTTGTAGTACGTGCTAAAAAAACCGAGTCACGGTCGACGTTCTTCTTCGGAAACCCAAACAGGGAAGTTTGTAGTACGTGCTAAAAAAACCGAGTCACGGTCGACGTTTGACAAAAGTTTTGGGAGGAATGATATGGCATGATGATTTAGAATATTATTTCTAAGAAACGGAGTGCATAAAACAGTAAAAGAGTTCTTCAAATCGAACCCTTCTTCGGAAACCCAAACAGGGAAGTTTTTAGTACGTGATAAAAAAACCGAGTCACGATCTACTTTTTTCGAAAGTTTTGTGAGGAATGATAAGGCTTGATGATGTAGAATATTATTTCTAAGAAGCGGAGTGCATAAAAGGGTAAAAGAGTTCTTCAAATCGAACCCTTCTTCGGAAACCCAAACAGGGAAGTTTTTAGTACGTGCTAAAAAAACCGAGTCACGGTCGACGTTTGTCAAAAGTTTTGTGAGGAATGATAAGGCTTGATGATTTAGAATATTATTTCTAAGAAACGGAGTGCATAAAACAGTAAAAGAGTTCTTCAAATCGAACCCTTCTTCGGAAACCCAAACAGGGAAGTTTGTAGTACGTGCTAAAAAAACCGAGTCACGGTCGACGTTTGACAAAAGTTTTATGAGGAATGATATGGCATGATGATGTAGAATATTATTTCTAAGAAACGGAGTGCTTAAAACAGTAAAAGAGTTCTTCAAATCGAACCCTTCTTCGGAAACCCAAACAGGGAAGTTTTTAGTACGTGATAAAAAAACCGAGTCACGATCTACTTTTTTCGAAAGGTTTGTGAGGAATGATAAGGATTGATGATTTAGAATATTATTTCTAAGAAACGGAGTGCATAAAAGAGTAAAAGAGTTCTTCAAATCAAACCCTTCTTCGGAAACCCAAACAGGGAAGTTTGTAGTACGTGCTAAAAAAACCGAGTCACGGTCGCCGTTTGACAAAAGTTTTGTGAGGAATGATATGGAATGATGATGTCGAATATTATTTCTAAGAAACGGAGTGCTTAAAACAGTAAAAGAGTTCTTCAAATCGAACCCTTCTTCGGAAACCCAAACAGGGAAGTTTTTAGCACGTGATAAAAAAACCGAGTCACGATCTACTTTTTTTGAAAGTTTTGTGAGGAATGATAAGGCTTGATGATGTAGAATATTATTTCTAAGAAACGGAGTGCATAAAAGGGTAAAAGAGTTCTTCAAATCGAACCCTTCTTCGGAAACCCAAACAGGGAAGTTTGTAGTACGTGCTAAAAAAACCGAGTCACGGTCGACGTTTGACAAAAGTTTTGTGAGGAATGATATGGCATGATGATTTAGAATATTATTTCGAAGGAACGGAGTGCATAAAACAGTAAAAGAGTTCTTCAAATCGAACACTTCTTCGGAAACCCAAACAGGGAAGTTTTTAGTACGTGATAAAAAAACCGAGTCACGATCTACTTTTTTCGAAAGGTTTGTGAGGAATGATAAGGCATGGTGATTTAGAATATTATTTCTAAGAAACGGAGTGCATAAAAGGGTAAAAGAGTTCTTCAAATCGAACCCTTCTTCGGAAACCCAAACAGGGAAGTTTGTAGTACGTGCTAAAAAAACCGAGTCACGGTAGACGTTTGACAAAAGTTTTGTGAGGAATGATATGGCATGATGATTTAGAATATTATTTCGAAGAAACGGAGTGCATAAAACAGTAAAAGAGTTCTTCAAATCGAACCCTTCTTCGGAAACCCAAACAGGGAAGTTTGTAGTACGTGCTAAAAAAACCGAGTCACGGTCGACGTTTGACAAAAGTTTTGTGAGGAATGATATGGCATGATGATGTAGAATATTATTTCTAAGAAACGGAGTGCTTAAAACAGTAAAAGAGTTCTTCAAATCGAACCCTTCTTCGGAAACCCAAACATGGAAGTTTTTAGTACGTGATAAAAAAACCGAGTCACGATCTACTTTTTTCGAAAGGTTTGTGAGGAATGATAAGGCTTGATGATGTAGAATATTATTTCTAAGAAACGGAGTGCATAAAAGGGTAAAAGAGTTCTTCAAATCGAACCCTTCTTCGGAAACCCAAACAGGGAAGTTTGTAGTACGTGCTAAAAAAACCGAGTCACGGTCGACGTTTGACAAAAGTTTTGTGAGGAATGATATGGAATGATGATGTCGAATATTATTTCTAAGAAACGGAGTGCATAAAAGGGTAAAAGAGTTCTTCAAATCGAACCCTTCTTCGGAAACCCAAACAGGGAAGTTTTTAGTACGTGATAAAAAAACCGAGTCACGATCTACTTTTTTCGAAAGGTTTGTGAGGAATGATAAGGTTTGGTGATTTAGAATATTATTTCTAAGAAACGGAGTGCATAAAAGGGTAAAAGAGTTCTTCAAATCAAACCCTTCTTCGGAAACCCAAACAGGGAAGTTTGTAGTACGTGCTAAAAAAACCGAGTCACGGTAGACGTTTGACAAAAGTTTTGTGAGGAATGATATGGCATGATGATTTAGAATATTATTTCGAAGAAACGGAGTGCATAAAACAGTAAAAGAGTTCTTCAAATCGAACCCTTCTTCGGAAACCCAAACAGGGAAGTTTGTAGTACGTGCTAAAAAAACCGAGTCACGGTCGACATTTGACAAAAGTTTTGTGAGGAATGATATGGCATGATGATGTAGAATATTATTTCTAAGAAACGAAGTGCTTAAAACAATAAAAGAGTTCTTCAAATCGAACCCTTCTTCGGAAACCCAAACAAAGAAGTTTTTAGTACGTGATAATAAAACCGAGTCACGATCTACATTTTTCGAAAGTTATGTGAGGAATGATAAGGCTTGATGATTTAGAATATTATTTCTAAGAAACGGAGTGCATAAAAGAGTAAAAGAGTTCTTCAAATCAAACCCTTCTTCGGAAACCCAAACAGGGAAGTTTGTAGTACGTGCTAAAAAAACCGAGTCACGGTCGACGTTTGACAAAAGTTTTGTGAGGAATGATATGGCATGATGATGTCGAATATTATTTCTAAGAAACGGAGTGCTTAAAACAGTAAAAGAGTTCTTCAAATCGAACCCTTCTTCGAATATTATTTCTAAGAAACGGAGTGCTTAAAACAGTAAAAGAGTTCTTCAAATCGAACCCTTCTTCGGAAACCCAAACAAAGAAGTTTTTAGTACGTGATAATAAAACCGAGTCACGATCTACTTTTTTCGAAAGTTATGTGAGGAATGATAAGGCTTGATGATTTAGAATATTATTTCTAAGAAACGGAGTGCATAAAAGAGTAAAAGAGTTCTTCAAATCAAACCCTTCTTCGGAAACCCAAACAGGGAAGTTTGTAGTACGTGCTAAAAAAACCGAGTCACGGTCGACGTTTGACAAAAGTTTTGTGAGGAATGATATGGCATGATGATGTCGAATATTATTTTTAAGAAACGGAGTGCATAAAAGAGTAAAAGAGTTCTTCAAATCAAACCCTTCTTCGGAAACCCAAACAGGGAAGTTTTTAGTACGTGATAAAAAAACGAGTCACGGTCGACGTTTGTCAAAAGTTTTGTGAGGAATTATATGGCTTGATGATGTAGAACATTATTTCTAAGAAACGGAGTGCTTAAAACAGTAAAAGAGTTCTTCAAATCGAACCCTTCTTCGGAAACCCAAACAGGGAAGTTTTTAGTACGTGATAAAAAAACCGAGTCACGGTCGACGTTTGTCAAAAGTTTTGTGAGGAATGATATGGCTTGATGATGTAGAATATTATTTCTAAGAAACGGAGTGCTTAAAACAGTAAAAGAGTTCTTCAAATGGAACCCTTCTTCGGAAACCCAAACAGGGAAGTTTTTAGAACGTGATAAAAAAACCGTATCACGGTCGACGTTTGTCAAAAGTTTTGTGAGCAATGTTAAGGCTAGATGATATAGAATGTTATTTCTAAGAAACGGAGTGCATAAAACAGTAAAAGAGTTCTTCAAATCGAACCCTTCTTCGGAAACCCAAACAGGGAAGTTTTTAGTACGTGATAAAAAAACCGAGTCACGGTCGACGTTTGTCAAAAGTTTTGTGAGGAATGATATGGCTTGATGATGTAGAATATTATTTCTAAGAAACGGAGTGCATAAAACAGTAAAAGAGTTCTTCAAATGGAACCCTTCTTCGGAAACCCAAACAGGGAAGTTTGTAGTACGTGCTAAAAAAACCGAGTCACAGTCGACGTTTGACAAAAGTTTTGTGAGGAATGATATGGCTTGATGATGTAGGATATTATTTCTAAGAAACGGAGTGCATAAAAGAGTAAAAGATTTCTTCAAATCCAACCCTTCTTCGGAAACCCAAACAGGGAAGTTTGTAGTACGTGCTAAAAAAACCGAGTCACGGTCGACGTTTGACAAAAGTTTTGTGAGGAATGATATGGCATGAGGATGTAGAATATTATTTCTAAGAAACGGAGTGCATAAAACAGTAAAAGAGTTCTTCAAATCGAACCCTTCTTCGGAAACCCAAACAGGGAAGTTTTTAGTACGTGCTAAAAAAACCGAGTCACGATCGACGTTTGTCAAAAAATTTGTGAGGAATGATATGGCTTGATGATGTAGCATATTATTTCTAAGAAACGGAGTGCATAAAACAGTAAAACAGTTCTTCAAATCGAACCCTTCTTCGGAAACCCAAACAGGGAAGTTTTTAGTACGTGATAAAAAAACCGAGTCACGGTCGACGTTTGTAAAAAGTTTTGTGAGGAATGATATGGCTTGATGATGTAGAATATTATTTCTAAGAAACGGAGTGCATAAATAAGTAAAAGAGTTCTTCAAATCCAACCCTTCTTCGGAAACCCAAAAGGGAAGTTTTAGTACGTGATAAAAAAACCGGGTCACGATCTACTTTTTTCGAAAGTTTTGTGAGAAATGATAAGCCTTGATGATTTAGAATATTATTTCTAAGAAACGGAGTGCATAAAACAGTAAAAGAGTGCTTCAAATCGAACCCTTCTTCAGAAACCCAAACAGGGAAGTTTTTAGTACGTGCTAAAAAACCCGAGTCACGGTCGACGTTTGTCAAAAGTTTTGTGAGCAATGTTAAGGCTAGATGATGTAGAATGTTATTTCTAAGAAACGGAGTGCATAAAACAGTAAAAGAGTGCTTCAAATCGAACCCTTCTTCAGAAACCCAAACAGGGAAGTTTTTAGTACGTGCTAAAAAACCCGAGTCACGGTCGACGTTTGTCAAAAGTTTTGTGAGCAATGTTAAGGCTAGATGATGTAGAATGTTATTTCTAAGAAACGGAGTGCATAAAACAGTAAAAGAGTGCTTCAAATCGAACCCTTCTTCAGAAACCCAAACAGGGAAGTTTTTAGTACGTGCTAAAAAACCCGAGTCACGGTCGACGTTTGTCAAAAGTTTTGTGAGCAATGTTAAGGCTAGATGATGTAGAATGTTATTTCTAAGAAACGGAGTGCATAAAACAGTAAAAGAGTGCTTCAAATCGAACCCTTCTTCAGAAACCCAAACAGGGAAGTTTTTAGTACGTGCTAAAAAACCCGAGTCACGGTCGACGTTTGTCAAAAGTTTTGTGAGCAATGTTAAGGCTAGATGATGTAGAATGTTATTTCTAAGAAACGGAGTGCATAAAACAGTAAAAGAGTGCTTCAAATCGAACCCTTCTTCAGAAACCCAAACAGGGAAGTTTTTAGTACGTGCTAAAAAACCCGAGTCACGGTCGACGTTTGTCAAAAGTTTTGTGAGCAATGTTAAGGCTAGATGATGTAGAATGTTATTTCTAAGAAACGGAGTGCATAAAACAGTAAAAGAGTGCTTCAAATCGAACCCTTCTTCAGAAACCCAAACAGGGAAGTTTTTAGTACGTGCTAAAAAACCCGAGTCACGGTCGACGTTTGTCAAAAGTTTTGTGAGCAATGTTAAGGCTAGATGATGTAGAATGTTATTTCTAAGAAACGGAGTGCATAAAACAGTAAAAGAGTGCTTCAAATCGAACCCTTCTTCAGAAACCCAAACAGGGAAGTTTTTAGTACGTGCTAAAAAACCCGAGTCACGGTCGACGTTTGTCAAAAGTTTTGTGAGCAATGTTAAGGCTAGATGATGTAGAATGTTATTTCTAAGAAACGGAGTGCATAAAACAGTAAAAGAGTGCTTCAAATCGAACCCTTCTTCAGAAACCCAAACAGGGAAGTTTTTAGTACGTGCTAAAAAACCCGAGTCACGGTCGACGTTTGTCAAAAGTTTTGTGAGCAATGTTAAGGCTAGATGATGTAGAATGTTATTTCTAAGAAACGGAGTGCATAAAACAGTAAAAGAGTGCTTCAAATCGAACCCTTCTTCAGAAACCCAAACAGGGAAGTTTTTAGTACGTGCTAAAAAACCCGAGTCACGGTCGACGTTTGTCAAAAGTTTTGTGAGCAATGTTAAGGCTAGATGATGTAGAATGTTATTTCTAAGAAACGGAGTGCATAAAACAGTAAAAGAGTGCTTCAAATCGAACCCTTCTTCAGAAACCCAAACAGGGAAGTTTTTAGTACGTGCTAAAAAACCCGAGTCACGGTCGACGTTTGTCAAAAGTTTTGTGAGCAATGTTAAGGCTAGATGATGTAGAATGTTATTTCTAAGAAACGGAGTGCATAAAACAGTAAAAGAGTGCTTCAAATCGAACCCTTCTTCAGAAACCCAAACAGGGAAGTTTTTAGTACGTGCTAAAAAACCCGAGTCACGGTCGACGTTTGTCAAAAGTTTTGTGAGCAATGTTAAGGCTAGATGATGTAGAATGTTATTTCTAAGAAACGGAGTGCATAAAACAGTAAAAGAGTGCTTCAAATCGAACCCTTCTTCAGAAACCCAAACAGGGAAGTTTTTAGTACGTGCTAAAAAACCCGAGTCACGGTCGACGTTTGTCAAAAGTTTTGTGAGCAATGTTAAGGCTAGATGATGTAGAATGTTATTTCTAAGAAACGGAGTGCATAAAACAGTAAAAGAGTGCTTCAAATCGAACCCTTCTTCAGAAACCCAAACAGGGAAGTTTTTAGTACGTGCTAAAAAACCCGAGTCACGGTCGACGTTTGTCAAAAGTTTTGTGAGCAATGTTAAGGCTAGATGATGTAGAATGTTATTTCTAAGAAACGGAGTGCATAAAACAGTAAAAGAGTGCTTCAAATCGAACCCTTCTTCAGAAACCCAAACAGGGAAGTTTTTAGTACGTGCTAAAAAACCCGAGTCACGGTCGACGTTTGTCAAAAGTTTTGTGAGCAATGTTAAGGCTAGATGATGTAGAATGTTATTTCTAAGAAACGGAGTGCATAAAACAGTAAAAGAGTGCTTCAAATCGAACCCTTCTTCAGAAACCCAAACAGGGAAGTTTTTAGTACGTGCTAAAAAACCCGAGTCACGGTCGACGTTTGTCAAAAGTTTTGTGAGCAATGTTAAGGCTAGATGATGTAGAATGTTATTTCTAAGAAACGGAGTGCATAAAACAGTAAAAGAGTGCTTCAAATCGAACCCTTCTTCAGAAACCCAAACAGGGAAGTTTTTAGTACGTGCTAAAAAACCCGAGTCACGGTCGACGTTTGTCAAAAGTTTTGTGAGCAATGTTAAGGCTAGATGATGTAGAATGTTATTTCTAAGAAACGGAGTGCATAAAACAGTAAAAGAGTGCTTCAAATCGAACCCTTCTTCAGAAACCCAAACAGGGAAGTTTTTAGTACGTGCTAAAAAACCCGAGTCACGGTCGACGTTTGTCAAAAGTTTTGTGAGCAATGTTAAGGCTAGATGATGTAGAATGTTATTTCTAAGAAACGGAGTGCATAAAACAGTAAAAGAGTGCTTCAAATCGAACCCTTCTTCAGAAACCCAAACAGGGAAGTTTTTAGTACGTGCTAAAAAACCCGAGTCACGGTCGACGTTTGTCAAAAGTTTTGTGAGCAATGTTAAGGCTAGATGATGTAGAATGTTATTTCTAAGAAACGGAGTGCATAAAACAGTAAAAGAGTGCTTCAAATCGAACCCTTCTTCAGAAACCCAAACAGGGAAGTTTTTAGTACGTGCTAAAAAACCCGAGTCACGGTCGACGTTTGTCAAAAGTTTTGTGAGCAATGTTAAGGCTAGATGATGTAGAATGTTATTTCTAAGAAACGGAGTGCATAAAACAGTAAAAGAGTGCTTCAAATCGAACCCTTCTTCAGAAACCCAAACAGGGAAGTTTTTAGTACGTGCTAAAAAACCCGAGTCACGGTCGACGTTTGTCAAAAGTTTTGTGAGCAATGTTAAGGCTAGATGATGTAGAATGTTATTTCTAAGAAACGGAGTGCATAAAACAGTAAAAGAGTGCTTCAAATCGAACCCTTCTTCAGAAACCCAAACAGGGAAGTTTTTAGTACGTGCTAAAAAACCCGAGTCACGGTCGACGTTTGTCAAAAGTTTTGTGAGCAATGTTAAGGCTAGATGATGTAGAATGTTATTTCTAAGAAACGGAGTGCATAAAACAGTAAAAGAGTGCTTCAAATCGAACCCTTCTTCAGAAACCCAAACAGGGAAGTTTTTAGTACGTGCTAAAAAACCCGAGTCACGGTCGACGTTTGTCAAAAGTTTTGTGAGCAATGTTAAGGCTAGATGATGTAGAATGTTATTTCTAAGAAACGGAGTGCATAAAACAGTAAAAGAGTGCTTCAAATCGAACCCTTCTTCAGAAACCCAAACAGGGAAGTTTTTAGTACGTGCTAAAAAACCCGAGTCACGGTCGACGTTTGTCAAAAGTTTTGTGAGCAATGTTAAGGCTAGATGATGTAGAATGTTATTTCTAAGAAACGGAGTGCATAAAACAGTAAAAGAGTGCTTCAAATCGAACCCTTCTTCAGAAACCCAAACAGGGAAGTTTTTAGTACGTGCTAAAAAACCCGAGTCACGGTCGACGTTTGTCAAAAGTTTTGTGAGCAATGTTAAGGCTAGATGATGTAGAATGTTATTTCTAAGAAACGGAGTGCATAAAACAGTAAAAGAGTGCTTCAAATCGAACCCTTATTCGGAAACCCAAACAGGGAAGTTTTTAGTACGTGATAAAAAAACCGAGTCACGGTCGACGTTTGTCAAAAGTTTTGTGAGGAATGATATGGCTTGATGATGTAGAATATTATTTCTAAGAAACGGAGTGCATAAAACAGTAAAAGAGTTCTTCAAATCGAACCCTTCTTCAGAAACCCAAACAGGGAAGTTTTTAGTTCGTGATAAAAAAACCGAGTCACGATCTACTTTTTTCGAAAGTTTTGTGAGGAAAGATAAGGCATGATGATGTAGAATATTATTTCTAAGAAACGGAGTGCATAAAACAGTAAAAGAGTTCTTCAAATCGAACCCTTCTTCGGAAACCCAAACAGGGAAGTTTTTAGTACGTGCTAAAAAAACCGAGTCACGATCGACGTTTGTCAAAAAATTTGTGAGGAATGATATGGCTTGATGATGTAGCATATTATTTCTAAGAAACGGAGTGCATAAAACAGTAAAAGAGTTCTTCAAATCGAACCCTTCTTCGGAAACCCAAACAGGGAAGTTTTTAGTTCGTGATAAAAAAACCGAGTCACGGTCGACGTTTGTCAAAAGTTTTGTGAAGAATTATATGGCTTGATGATGTAGAATATTATTTCTAAGAAACGGAGTGCATAAAACAGTAAAAGAGTTCTTCAAATGGAACCCTTCTTCGGAAACCCAAACAGGGAAGTTTTTAGTACGTGATAAAAAAACCGAGTCACGGTCGACGTTTGTCAAAAGTTTTGTGAGCAATGATATGGCTTGATGATGTAGAATATTATTTCTAAGAAACGAAGTGCATAAAACAGTAAAAGAGTTATTCAAATCGAACCCTTCTTCAGAAACCCAAACAGTGAAGTTTTTAGTAGGTGATAAAAAATCCGAGTCACGATCTACTTTTTTCGAAAGTTTTGTGAGGAAAGATAAGGCCTGATGATTTAAAATATTATTTCTAAGAAACGGAGTGCATAAAAGAGTAAAAGATTTCTTCAAATCCAACCCTTCTTCGGAAACCCAAACAGGGAAGTTTGTAGTACGTGCTAAAAAAACCGAGTCACGGTCGACGTT
The DNA here is from genome assembly GCF_002738345.1 of Cucurbita maxima. NCBI lineage: Eukaryota > Viridiplantae > Streptophyta > Magnoliopsida > Cucurbitales > Cucurbitaceae > Cucurbita > Cucurbita maxima. Next base: position 2,221 of record NW_019272525.1, on the reverse strand, counting down.
TGACAAAAGTTTTGTGAGGAATGATATGGCATGATGATGTAGAATATTATTTCTATGAAACGGAGTGCATAAAACAGTAAAAGAGTTCTTCAAATCGAACCCTTCTTCGGAAACCCAAACAGGGAAGTTTTTAGTACGTGCTAAAAAAACCGAGTCACGGTCGACGTTTGTCAAAACCAAACAGGGAAGTTTTTAGTACGTGATAAAAAAACCGAGTCACGGTCGACGTTTGTCAAAAGTTTTGTGAGCAATGTTAGGGCTAGATGATGTAGAATGTTATTTCTAAGAAACGGAGTGCATAAAACAGTAAAAGAGTTCTTCAAATGGAACCCTTCTTCGGAAACCCAAACAGGGAAGTTTTTAGTACGTGATAAAAAAACCGAGTCACGGTCGACGTTTGTCAAAAGTTTTGTGAGGAATGATATGGCTTGATGATGTAGAATATTATTTCTAAGAAACGGAGTGCATAAAACAGTAAAAGAGTTCTTCAAATCGAACCCTTCTTCAGAAACCCAAACAGGGAAGTTTTTAGTAGGTGATAAAAAAACCGAGTCACGATCTACTTTTTTCGAAAGTTTTGTGAGGAATGATATGGCTTGATGATGTAGAACATTATTTCTAAGAAACGGAGTGCTTAAAACAGTAAAAGAGTTCTTCAAATGGAACCCTTCTTCGGAAACCCAAACAGGGAAGTTTTTAGTACGTGATAAAAAAACCGAGTCACGGTCGACGTTTGTCAAAAGTTTTGTGAGCAATGTTAAGGCTAGATGATGTAGAATGTTATTTCTAAGAAACAGAGTGCATAAAACAGTAAAAGAGTTCTTCAAATCGAACCCTTCTTCGGAAACCCAAACAGGGAAGTTTTTAGTACGTGATAAAAAAACCGAGTCACGGTCGACGTTTGTCAAAAGTTTTGTGAGGAATGATATGGCTTGATGATGTAGAATATTATTTCTAAGAAACGGAGTGCATAAAACAGTAAAAGAGTTCTTCAAATCGAACCCTTCTTCAGAAACCCAAACAGGGAAGTTTTTAGTAGGTGATAAAAAAACCGAGTCACGATCCACTTTTTTCGAAAGTCTTGTGAGGAATGATATGGCTTGATGATGTAGAACATTATTTCTAAGAAACGGAGTGCTTAAAACAGTAAAAGAGTTCTTCAAATGGAACCCTTCTTCGGAAACCCAAACAGGGAAGTTTTTAGTACGTGATAAAAAAACCGAGTCACGATCGACGTTTGTCAAAAAATTTGTGAGGAATGATATGGCTTGATGATGTAGCATATTATTTCTAAGAAACGGAGTGCATAAAACAGTAAAAGAGTTCTTCAAATCGAACCCTTCTTCGGAAACCCAAATAGGGAAGTTTTTAGTACGTGCTAAAAAAACCGAGCCACGGTCGACGTTTGTCAAAAGTTTTGTGAGGAATGATATGGCTTGATGATGTAGAACATTATTTCTAAGAAACGGAGTGCTTAAAACAGTAAAAGAGTTCTTCAAATGGAACCCTTCTTCGGAAAC
>NW_019272525.1:0-662 GCF_002738345.1 Cucurbita maxima | reverse complement strand
TATTATTTCTAAGAAACGGAGTGCTTAAAACAGTAAAAGAGTTCTTCAAATGGAACCCTTCTTCGGAAACCCAAACAGGGAAGTTTTTAGTACGTGATAAAAAAACCGAGTCACGGTCGACGTTTGTTAAAAGTTTTGTGAGCAATGTTAAGGCTAGATGATGTAGAATGTTATTTCTAAGAAACAGAGTGCATAAAACAGTAAAAGAGTTCTTCAAATCGAACCCTTCTTCGGAAACCCAAACAGGGAAGTTTTTAGTACGTGATAAAAAAACCGAGTCACGGTCGACGTTTGTCAAAAGTTTTGTGAGGAATGATATGGCTTGATGATGTAGAATATTATTTCTAAGAAACGGAGTGCATAAAACAGTAAAAGAGTTCTTCAAATCGAACCCTTCTTCAGAAACCCAAACAGGGAAGTTTTTAGTAGGTGATAAAAAAACCGAGTCACGATCTACTTTTTTCGAAAGTCTTGTGAGGAATGATATGGCTTGATGATGTAGAACATTATTTCTAAGAAACGGAGTGCTTAAAACAGTAAAAGAGTTCTTCAAATCCAACCCTTCTTCGGAAACCCAAAAGGGAAGTTTTAGTACGTGATAAAAAAACCGGGTCACGATCTACTTTTTTCGAAAGTTTTGTGAGAAATGATAAGCCTTGATG
>NW_019272524.1:20302-22578 GCF_002738345.1 Cucurbita maxima | reverse complement strand
AGTCTTTGAACACAGAAAAAAAAAATAACAATAAAACTTGTTATCAACTATTAAATGAAAATCAATGCATACTACTACGCTATCATGAGTTCCATGGTTGTTCCAGCATTCACCGTAAGTCACGTGGGAAAGAAACAAATTTGAGGAGGAATGATAAACTGTAGCTCCCAAATTCGAGGAAAACCCAAGAACACGATACCCAAAATCGTAACTCACGATCAAGGACTCGATTAAGCTAACTTCTTACTTTTATTAGTTGTCCCTACCCAATAATTTACAGATGGATGATTCTCAAACGTCTAGAATTGTCATTAATTCCATTCTTGATTTTTCTGGATCTGCCGCCGAAAATACCTACTCCGATTAGAGCCTTTCCGACCTTAGTTTTGAATTCTAACCGTTGAATGAGATGATCTATGACGTTCTAGATTGTGTCCAATTTTGGAGGAGATCAAATGGCTAGATTTTGAGATTAAATAGATTTTGGGTAGAGGGTCTGTGAAAGTTTTGATTCTAGCCAAAAGGGTCTTTTTGTAATTATCCATATTTTTTAGGGGCATTTTGGTAATTTGGCAATTTTTTTTTATCTCAAAACAAAAAAAAAAAATCTACAATTTTTTCAAAACTTCTATGCCTCTTAATGATCATTTTCCCTTGAATAAGCACCTTCAAATTCTTCTTGTATTAGAATTTAAAATTTTTGGAAGTTGGATAAAAATTGGAAAAAATTCCATTTTCTAAAATTTTCTCCAATTTTCATGGTTATTTGCTTCCAAAACCTAGTACAACATTGGGTATTACACACACCGAAAGAAGTTTCTTTAAACCAATTCTCTTAGCTTCAGAGAAGAATAGGGAAGAGGTTCCATGAAGAAATCGAATCCTAATAACCTCTGGAAACGGCTGCCTCATAAGTTTTTTTTGGTAGAGCTCCGGCAAGGAAAAAGATTTTCGACGAACTTTAGAGATTATTNAGAGGGTCTGTGAAAGTTTTGATTCTAGCCAAAAGGGTCTTTTTGTAATTATCCATATTTTTTAGGGGCATTTTGGTAATTTGGCAATTTTTTTTTATCTCAAAACAAAAAAAAAAAATCTACAATTGTTTCAAAACTTCTATGCCTCTTAATGATCATTTTCCCTTAAATAAGCACCTTCAAATTCTTCTTGTATTAGAATTTAAAATTTTTGGAAGTTGGATAAAAATTGGAAAAAAATCCATTTTCTAAAATTTTCTCCAATTTTCATGGTTATTTGCTTCCAAAACCTAGTACAACCTTGGGTATTACACACACCGAAAGAAGTTTCTTTAAACCAATTCTCTTAGCTTCAAGGAAGAATAGGGAAGAGGTTCCATGAAGAAATCGAATCCTAATAACCTCTGGAAACGGCTGCCTCATAAGTTTTTTTTGGTAGAGCTCCGGCAAGGAAAAAGATTTTCGACGAACTTTAGAGATTATNCGAAAGAAGTTTCTTTAAACCAATTCTCTTAGCTTCAGGGAAGAATAGGGAAGAGGTTCCATGAAGAAATCGAATCCTAATAACCTCTGGAAACGGCTGCCTCATAAGTTTTTTTTGGTAGAGCTCCAGCAAGGAAAAAGATTTTCGACGAACTTTAGAGATTATTAACTTAGGTTACGATCAACGAGAATGTATGAAACCAATCTCAAGCCCTTCCTTGTAACACCATCTTCAAGTTTCGTGAAGAAATAGAGGGGAGAAATCCCGTGATCGGAGTTGTGGAGGAGAATTTTCAAGTGGTGGCATTATGCATTGCGCGCGTCTTCTTCCTATCTAGTCATATAAAAAAAATGAATATCCATTGATTTTTCTCAATTTTAACTCTCTTACAGACCATTTCTCATGAAATATTTTATGGTTCCAGAAACTAGAACATCGACGATCACGGAGGTCCCGAACATCGACGACGAGGTAAGTACCCATCATGGATTTTTTTAAAAAAATACTTGTAGGAATTACTTAAATCTTTGTATGTACCCTAAACTAAGTATGATTAAAGGATTATAAAAGAAAAATACCATGAACTGAGAGTTAAGGCTTTGAACCGATCAAATTGCTCGGGATTTAAATAACGTTAAAATTGTTAGGTTTTATGTCATAAAACTCATAGTTGGTAAACAAAAACATATCATATTTTCAATAAAGTTATTATTGTTGTTTATTCAGTAAGGATTGTTATTGAATAAAGTGAACTTTACTATCATTAATCTAAATCCAATAAACTAAGAACACTCTGGCTATAGTATGATTACTTGAAC
>NW_019272524.1:20082-20292 GCF_002738345.1 Cucurbita maxima | reverse complement strand
GTAGAGACATAAGAGTTGATCAAGTTCAAGTATATAGTAAAAATGATCTATAGTATAAGGATAAGGCTGAGTACTTTATTCTAGGGACACTATGGATGCGGCCCACTTTTGTATATGATATAAACAATGTGATCACTAAAATTGTACATGTGGAAACATGTGAGTGGGGGCGTCCTATGCAATGAGTATTGCATAAGATCGGACCATGAA
>NW_019272524.1:19012-20075 GCF_002738345.1 Cucurbita maxima | reverse complement strand
ATCGGACCATGAAGAAAATCACTCTCATTTTTTAATGTCGTTTACTGTTGAGATTGATTTTCTTTTCATACGATGACCTAGGTAATTCGATCTTAATCCTGAGCTCACCTTGAACTCCTGTTCATTTGGAATTATCCTTAGATTTGCATGGGTGAGAGTGGCTCGAGTTCGNATCGGACCATGAAGAAAATCACTCTCATTTTTTAATGTCGTTTACTGTTGAGATTGATTTTCTTTTCATACGATGACCTAGGTAATTCGATCTTAATCCTGAGCTCACCTTGAACTCCTGTTCATTTAAATATCCTTAGATTTGCATGGGTGAGAGTGGCTCGAGTTCGCTAACTCAATAGGCCTCCCATTTCAGGGGTAAGACTGGGTAAATGGCTGGGGACGTGGGGTGCAAGATGGAATTCACTCCTACCCACTTTTAGGGATAGAAGAGAGGTACTTCCCTTAAGTAGGTCTTGAACAAGGGGCCCCACCCTCTCATTGGCCTGAGATGGATTCGGTTCACTGGTTAGACCACAAACCAATTGTTCATTAGAGGATCAGTGAGACATAAGAAACAAGAAGTAACTTCAGGGGTAAAACGGTAAATTGACCCAACTCTAGTTACGAACATATCTATAGTGAGGGGAGTGCAACTACTAGGCTATAGTGGAATGTCCTAGTAGTTAACGAATGTTGGTTAACAAGGTTAATGAGTTTAACCAGTTAATCTTGGATCGTTGAAGCCCATGATCTATAGGTCCATTAGGTCCCTCTGCTAACTCATATCGAACTAAAGCATAGAACAATGTGACGAGTGAGTTCAAAATGTTCGAATTCAAATTAGGGAGAATGCGCTACATATATACGATATATTTAACCGCATTTTGGTTTTATTTACGAATTAAACAAAAAGAGAGAATCTGAGATATTTAAATAAGATTTAAATATCTTAATCAAATATGTGCCGAAATTAATTGGGATTGACATTTGAATTAATATTAAATATTAATTAAATAGTTTAATTAATCATTTAATATTACTTTAATTTGAAATTAATAATTCAAATTGA
>NW_019272524.1:17415-18883 GCF_002738345.1 Cucurbita maxima | reverse complement strand
TGAAATTTGGAGTGTAAAAATTTGGTTAACTCAAGCATGCATGCTTGCCACATAATCCCAAACATTTGAGTGGAATTTTGAGTGTCAAAATTTGATGATCTCAAATTTGCATGAACATGCAAACATGAGTCTATAAATAGAGTCATCATAATACATGAAAGACCTTTTCTTCTTCTTGGTGAAAAACCTTGAGAAAAAAATCTCTCACAAACACTCTCTTCATATATACAAAATCCCTCCCAGGTTTAAGTCACTCACCGGATTCCACAATCCCGTTCTAAGGCCGGAGGATAGTGGAGAAGATACTAATGACGGTTCTAAACCGGTTCGTGAGGAAAAAAGAATTTGAACTACAAAAGGTTAGTATTCAAACTCATTAAGCTTTAATGCTTATGAACATGCTAGTTATTTACTATAATTCATGTTCTAAAAGTGCCCAAGATCCAAATTGCTTCTGCATGTGTTATATTAACACCATAAAAAATAACCCAATAAATGAACTCTGTTGTCTATAAAAATTTATTTATGTGCATATTATAACATGTTAAGATTATATATGAAATTTGGCGGTGATTGGATAAGGTTAAGTAGCTAAACAAAGAAACTGTGTAAAATTACCATAATACCCTTAAGGTAAGTTATCTTCGGTTCATGCACTAAATGACCTCAAAATATTAAGAACTTTTGTAGTAGATCTTATTTTATGATGTTTAATGATGTGAAGTTTGAAAGTCATTAGAACACGTTAAGTAGCAAAACTAAGAATTAGGGGTTAAAATGAACAAAATGCCCCTCGGACTCTTTATGCTATCAAGATCTAAACATACTCCAAATGACCTACTACTTTTTATATGATATATTCCTAAGAACATGAAGGTACGTTCAAGATTTCATGTTGATTTGAGCAAGTTTGGTACCTAAACCAAATTAGGGCCTTATAAACATTTAAATCAAAGTAACTCAAGGAATTCTTACCAAATATTCAAGATTTTTCTAGAACTCTCTAAAGAATATATTATGACTCTATAAATTTTACTATGCTTGGTTCACAAGCTTAAAATGACATGTTACAACTTATGCCTCGGGAACTAAAGAAACTTAGAAACTTATAGACCTATAATTACCAAGGTAAGAAGAATGCTAGGTACTACTCAAGGGTAAGGGATCAAGGTCTTCAGACATAAAAATTCAAGAAACTCTTAAGATCTTCCACCGTACAAAATGTGCACGATTCAGACTACGCTGCTTAGAACGTATTAAGCCTTGAGCGTAGATATTCAGACTATGTTGCTTGGAATGTATGAAGCCTTGGACATAGATATTCAAGTTGTATCACATGGCAAACACTAGATGAAAGATTTTAGACTACGCTACATGGAACGTATACCTTTAGCATAGGTATTTAGACTATGCCGCTTGGAACGCAAGAAGCCTTGGGCATAGGTATTCAGGTTGTATCACAAGGCAA
>NW_019272524.1:0-17308 GCF_002738345.1 Cucurbita maxima | reverse complement strand
TGATAACATAAATCCTATGGGGAGTGCCTTGGAGAACGAACCAAGAACCTAAAAAGTAACCATCAACGAGACAACGATTAAGGACTAGAACATGGACCAAGATCTAAATTTTGAAAACAAGAACCCAGAACTATAGTACCAAGGCCCTTAGACAAAGACCAAGGTTGAGACCTCAGAATCCTAGGACCAAGGTCCTCAGGATAGATCACGATAAGAATTCACAAGTCAAGAACATAATTAAAGGGGCTTAAGTACTTGCAACAAGAACCAAAACAAGAAAATAAAGAGTATTATACCCTAGCATACCAAGGACACTGATTAAGAGCCTACAAATAGGCTACTTATTGAGTCTATTATCAGCCTACATGCTATTTTGAAAATCACTGACAACCCGCATGATCAACATCCTCCTATAGGATAGAGCCATTGGGCAAGACATCTCTTTGTTTAAAACAAAAAGGTATGATAATAATATTTGCACATGGATTTCTTTAATGTCCAAATCAAATAAATGAACGAAATAATAATACATTCAATAAAAAAAATTTGTCACAAGTGAGCCTTTGGTGTAGTGATATGATTCTTGCACATTAATTCTCCTTTCCTAATAGAGGTAAATACATAAAATTGTAGTAATGCAAAATATGAGGTAATGATAGATAGATACCATATCTAAGTCTTGACCATATATATTTTATTTACATGTTTTTACACTCCTAAGATCTATAAGAAACAAATATACTATTTTTTAAAGTTCATAGATTTACTACACACAAATCTTACAAATATTTGTTGTCCTATGGTCTAGTAGTTATGACATTGGACTTTGAATCCAATAACCCGAGTTCAAATCTTGATGGGATCTTTTTGCATATGAAAGTAATGTTTGAACTCTACAAATATTTCTTCATTAACTCTCGATTTCTTCAACAAAAGCACTCAATTTTGAAGAAAATGGATTGTAAGTAAGATTTTGATCCTTACCCCTAAATTTTACAGGAAAATAATTTTCTTCAATTGGACACACTCTGAGTCTTGTTAACCTTCGTGGTCTTGGATGGAAATATTCTTTGGAGGTGCAAAAATCGAATAGGATATGTTTCTCTTAACAAATTTGAATGTAGGCTCTGATTTAATGTTCGAGCTTCAACCTTCTTCCTTTAATAGCGGACCAAATCGGAAAGTCGTGGTTGTTGCAAAATAAAATCTTGTTTGTTAACAAATATTATATTTTTCGAAAGTCGTCGTTGTAGAGTAGCCCACAAGTTTGATCCCCCGCAGCGATGATTTTTAATTTTCTTTTGAATTCGAAATTCGGTAGTGGTGAACCGGATGATTTGGGTTTGTTTCCCAACAACGAAATTCGGGATTGGATTCCTTTTTCTCTCGTGTGTTAACAAATAATATATTTTTCAGAGGTCGATGTAATACAGTAGTGAGTATTCCCGCTTGTCGCTCGAGAGACCTGAATTTAAACCCCGACAATAATAAGCTTAATTTTCTTTTGAAAATTTCCACCGCATTTGAAATTGGATTACTTGTTCCGAATCATCGATTGATAAAATCTAGAGTGTTGACAATGGATCACTTTTTCTAAAGACNCGTTGTAATACAAGGGCGAGCATTCCTGCTTGTCACTCAGTGACCCAAGTTTGATCCCGAACAATAACAAGTTTAATCTTGTTTTTACAATTTTAGTCGTTTTCAAAATTGAATTACTTTTTGTAACCGCGATGAATAAAATCNAAATATTATACTTTTCGAAAGTCGTCGTTGTAGAGTGGTGAGTACTCCCACGAGTTTGATCCCCTACAGTGACGATTTTTTATTTTCCTTTGAATTCGAAATTCGGTAGTGGTGAACCGGATGATTTGGGTTTATTTCCCAACAACGAAATTCGGGATTGGATTCCTTTTTCTCTCGTGTGTTAACAAATAATATATATTTAAGAGGTCGATGTAATACAGTAGTGAGTATTCCCGCTTGTCGCTCGAGAGACCTGAGTTTGAACCCCGACAATAATAAGCTTAATTTTCTTTTGAAAATTTCCACCACATTTGAAATTGGATTACTTGTTCCGAATCATCGATTGATAAAATCTAGAGTGTTGATAATGGATCACTTTTTCTAAAGACGATTGGTAAAATCTGGAGCGTTAACAAATAATTTATTTTTTATGAGTCGTCTTAGTGGTACAATGGGGAGTATTTCCGCTTGTCATTCGAGTTATTATGTTCCAAAGGTCGTTGTAATACAAGGGCGAGCATTCCTGCTTGTCACTAAGTGAGCCAAGTTTGATCCCGAACAATAACAAGTTTAATCTTGTTTTTACAATTTTTGTCGAATTCAAAATTGAATTACTTTGTGTAACGGGGATAGATAAAATCTTGTTTGTTAACAAATATTATATTTTTCGAAAGTTGTCGTTGTATTGTGGTGAGTACTCCCACGAGTTTGATCCCCCGCAGCGACGATTTTTAATTTTCTTTTGAATTCAAAATTCGGTAGTGGTGAACCGGATGATTTGGGTTTGTTTCCCAACAACGAAATTCGAGATTGGATTCCTTTTTCTCTCGTTTGTTATTAAATAATATATTTTTCAGAGGTCGATGTTATACAGTAGTGAGTATTCCGGCTTGTCACTCGAGAGACCTGAGTTTGAACCCCTACAATAATAAGCTTAATTTTCTTTTGAAAATTTCCACCGCATTTGAAATTGGATTACTTGTTCCGAATCATCGATTGATAAAATCTAGAGTGTTAACAATGGATCACTTTTTCTAAAGACGATTGGTAAAATCTGGAGCGTTAACAAATAATTTATTTTTTATGAGTCGTCTTAGTGGTACAATGGGGAGTATTTCCGCTTGTCATTCGAGTTATTATGTTCCAAAGGTCGTTGTAATACAAGGGCGAGCATTCCTACTTGTCACTCGAGTGACCTGAGTTTGATCCCGAACAATAACAAGTTTAATCTTGTTTTGACAATTTTAGTCGGATTCAAAATTGGATTACTTTTTGTAATGGCGATTGATAAAATCTTGTGTGTTGACAAATATTATATTTTTCGAAAGTCGTCGTAGAGTGGTAAGTACACCCACAAGTTTGATCCCCCGCAGCGACAAATTTTAATTTTCTTTTGAATTCGAAATTCAGTAGTGGTGAATAGGATGATTTGGGTTTGTTCCCTAACAATGAAATTCGGTATTGGATTCCTTTTTCTCTCGTGTGTTAACAAATAATATATTTTTCAGAGGTCGATGTAATACAGTAGTGAGTATTCCCGCTTGTCACTCGAGAGACTTGAGTTTGAGCCCTGACAATAATAAGTTTAAATTTCTTTTGACAACTTTCACTGCATTAGAAATTGCATTACTTGTTCTAAAGACGATTGGTAAAATCTGGAGCGTTAACAAATAATTTATTTTTTATGAGTCGTCTTAGTGGTACAATGGGGAGTATTTCCGCTTGTCATTCGAGTTATTATGTTCCAAAGGTCGTTGTAATACAAGGGCGAGCATTCCTGCTTGTCACTCAGTGACCCAAGTTTGATCCCGAACAATAANATCGATTGATAAAATCTAGAATGTTGACAATGGATCTCTTTTTCTAAAGACGATTGGTAAAATCTGGAGCGTTAACAAATAATTTATTTTTTATGAGTCGTCTTAGTGGTACAATGGGGAGTATCTCCGCTTGTCATTCGAGTTATTATGTTCCAAAGGTCGGTGTAATACAAGGGCGAGCATTCCTGCTTGTCACTCAGTGACCCAAGTTTGATCCCGAACAATAACAAGTTTAATCTTGTTTTTACAATTTTAGTCGTTTTCAAAATTGAATTACTTTTTGTAACGGCGATGAATAAAATCTGGTTTGTTAACAAATATTATACTTTTCAAAAGTCGTTGTTGTAGAGTGGTGAGTACTCCCACGAGTTTGATCCCCTACAGTGACGACTTTTAATTTTCTTTTGAATTCGAAATTCGGTAGTGGTGAACCGGATGATTTGGGTTTGTTTCCCAACAACGAAATTCGGGATTGGATTCCTTTTTCTCTCGTGTGTTAACAAATAATATATATTTCATAGGTCGATGTAATACAGTAGTGAGTATTCCCGCTTGTCGCTCGAGAGACCTGAGTTTGAACCCCGACAGGTCGATGTAATACAGTAGTGAGTATTCCCGCTTGTCGCTCGAGAGACCTGAGTTTGAACCCCGACAATAATAAGCTTAATTTTCTTTTGAAAATTTCCACCGCATTCGAAATTGGATTACTTGTTCTGAATCATCGATTGATAAAATCTAGAGTGTTCACAATGGATAACTTTTTCTAAAGACGATTGGTAAAATCTGGAGCGTTAACAAATAATTTATTTTTTATGAGTCGTCTTAGTGGTACAATGGGGAGTATTTCCGCTTGTCATTCGAGTTATTATGTTCCAAAGGTCGTTGTAATACAAGGGTGAGCATTCTTGCTTGTCACTAAGTGACCCAAGTTTGATCCCGAACAATAACAAGTTTAATCTTGTTTTTACAATTTTTGTCGAATTCAAAATTGAATTACTTTTTGTAACGGGGATAGATAAAATCTTGTTTGTTAACAAATATTATATTTTTCGAAAGTTGTCGTTGTAGAGTGGTGAGTACTCCCACGAGTTTGATCCCCCGCAGAGACGATTTTTAATTTTTTTTTGAATTCAAAATTCGGTAGTGGTGAACCGGATGATTTGGGTTTGTTTCCTAACAACGAAATTCGAGATTGGATTCCTTTTTCTCTCGTGTGTTAACAAATAATATATTTTTTCAGAGGTCGATGTAATACAGTAGTGAGTATTCTCGCTTGTCGCTCGAGAGACCTGAGTTTGAACCCCGACAATAATAAGCTTAATTTTCTTTTGAAAATTTCCACCGCATTTGAAATTGGATTACTTGTTCCGAATCATCAATTGATAAAATCTAGAGTGTTAACAATGGATCACTTTTTCTAAAGACGATTGGTAAAATCTGGAGCGTTAACAAATAATTTATTTTTTATGAGTTGTCTTAGTGGTACAATGGGGAGTATTTCCGCTTGTCATTCGAGTTATTATGTTCCAAAGGTCGTTGTAATACAAGGGCGAGCATTCCTGCTTGTCACTAAGTGACCCAAGTTTGATCCCGAACAATAACAAGTTTAATCTTGTTTTTACAATTTTTGTCGAATTCAAAATTGAATTACTTTTTGTAACGGGGATAGATAAAATCTTGTTTGTTAACAAATATTATATTTTTCGAAAGTTGTCGTTGTAGAGTGGTGAGTACTCCCACGAGTTTGATCCCCCGCAGCGACGATTTTTAATTTTCTTTTGAATTCAAAATTCGGTAGTGGTGAACCGGATGATTTAGGTTTGTTTCCCAACAACGAAATTCGAGATTGGATTCCTTTTTCTCTCGTGTGTTAACAAATAATATATTTTTCAGAGGTCGATGTTATACAGTAGTGAGTATTCCGGCTTGTCACTCGAGAGACCTGAGTTTGAATCCCGACAATAATAACTAAATTTTCTTTTGAAAATTTGCACCGCATTTGAAATTGGATTACTTGTTCCGAATCTTCGATTGATAAAATCTGGAGCATTGACAATGTATCACTTTTTTTAAAGACGATTGGTAAAATCTGGAGCGTTAACAAATAATTTATTTTTTATGAGTCGTTGTAATATAGTGGTGAATATTCCTCCCTGTCACGAACGTGACTCGGGTTTGATTCCCAGCAACGGCGATTTTAGTTGTTTTCTTTCCTTAGTTTTAACGGAACTTTAAATTGGATAACGGTGAACTTGTCATCCTGCTAGTTTGGGTTCTATCCCCAAAAATGGTAGTTTGAAAAGAAAGTTGGCTAAAAAATGGTTTAGAAAATCATAATCTTGGGTGTAACCTGTCATGCCGGTAGTTTGGGTTCGATCCCCAACAATGGTAGTTTGAAAAGAAAGTCGGCTAAAAAATGGTTTATGAAATCTTGGGTGGGGTGTTAACAAATAATATGTTTCCAGAGGTCGTGGTAATACAAGGGCGAGCATTCTTGTTTGTCACTTGAGTGACTTGAGTTTCATCCCGAATAATAACAATTTTAATCTTGTTTTGACAATTTCAATCGGATTCAAATATGGATTACTTTTTGTGACAGCGATTAATAAAATATGGTATGTTACCAAATATTATATTTTTCGAAAGTCGTCGTTGTAGAGTGGTGATTGTTCCCGCGAGTTTGATCCTCTACAGTTACGATTTTTAATTTTCTTTTGAATTCGAAATTCAGTAGTGGTGAACCGGTTGATTTGGGTTTGTTCCCCAACAACGAAATTCGGGATTGGATTCCATATTCCCTCGTTTGTTAACAAATAATATATTTTTCAGAGGTCAATGTAATACAGTAGTGAGTATTCCCGCTTGTCACTCGAGAGACTTGAGTTTGAACCCAGACAATAATAAGTTTAATTTTCTTTTGACAATTTTCACCAGATTTGGACTTGGATTACTTGTTCCGAATCTTCGATTGATAAAATCTAGAGAGTTGCCAATGGATCACTTTTTCTAAAGACGATTGGTAAAATCTGGAGCGTTAACAAATAATTTATTTTTTATGAGTCGTTGTAGTGGTACATTGGGGAGTATTTTCGCTTGTCACTCGAGTTATTATGTTCTAGAGGTCGTTGTAATACAAGAGTGAGCATTCCTACTTGTCACTCGAGTGTCCTGAGTTTGATCCCGAACAATAACAAGTTTAATCTTGTTTTGACAATTTTAGTCGGATTCAAAATTGGATTACTTTTTGTAATGGCGATTGATAAAATCTTGTGTGTTGACAAATATTATATTTTTCGAAAGTCGTCGTTGTAGATTGGTAAGTACACCCACAAGTTTGATCCCCCGCAGCGACAAATTTTAATTTTCTTTTGAATTCGAAATTCAGTAGTGGTGAATAGGATGATTTGGGTTTGTTCCCTAACAATGAAATTCGGGATTGGATTCCTTTTTCTCTCGTGTGTTAACAAATAATATATTTTTCAGAGGTCGATGTAATACAGTAGTGAGTATTCTCGCTTGTCACTCGAGAGACTTGAGTTTGAGCCCTGACAATAATAAGTTTAAATTTCTTTTGACAACTTTCACTGCATTAGAAATTGGATTACTTGTTCTGAATCTTTGTTTGATAAAATCTAGAGCGTTGACAATGGATCACTTTTTCTAAAAACAATTGGTAAAATCTGGAGCATTAATAAATAATTTATTTTTTATGAGTCGTTGTAGTGGTACAGTGGGGAGTATTTCCGCTTGTCACTCGAGTTATTATGTTCCAGAGGTCGTTGTAATACAAGGGTGAGCATTCGTACTTGTCACTCGAGTGACCTGAGTTTGATCCTGAACCGGATGATTTTGGTTTGTTCCCCAACAATGAAATTCGGGATTGGATTCCTTTTTCTCTCGTGTGTTAACAAATAATATATTTTTCAAAGGTCGATGTAATACAGTAGTGAGTATTCCCTCTTGTCACTCTAGAAATCTGAGTTTGAACCCCGACAATAATAAGTTTAATTTTCTTTTCATAATTTCACCGGATTAGTAATTGGATTACTTGTTTCAAATCTTAGATTGATAAAATCTAGAGGGTTCAATGGATCACTTTTTCTAAAGATGATTGGTATAATCTGGAGTGTTGACAAATAATTTATTTATTATGAGATGTTGTAGTATAGTGGTAAGTATTCCTGCCTGTCACGTAGGTGACTTAGGTTTGGTCCTTAAAAACGACTATTTTAGTTTTTTTCTTTCTGTATTTTTAACGAATCTCAAATTTGGACATTGGTGAACTCGTGTTGCCGGTAGTTTGGGTTCGATCCCCAACAACGGTAGTTTGAAACGAAAGTCGACTAAAAAATTGTTTATGAAATCTTGAGGGTTCGATCCCCAACAACGGTAGTTTGAAACGAAAGTCGACTAAAAAATTGTTTATGAAATCTTGAGTTTGATCCCGAACAATAACAAGTTTAATCATGTTTTTGACAATTTTAGTAGGATTCAAAATTGGATTACTTTTTGTAACGAAGATTGATAAAACCTGGTGTGTTGACAAATATTATATTTTTCGAAAGTCGTCGTTGTAGAGTTGTGAGTACTCCAGCGAGTTTGATCTCCCGCATAGACAACTTTTAATTTTCTTTTGAATTCAAAATTCGGTAGTGGTGAACCGGATGATTTGGGTTTGTTCCCCAACAACAAAATTCAAGATTGGATTCCTTTTTCTCTCGTGTGTTAACAAATAATATATTTTTCAGAGGTCAATGTAATACAGTAGTGAGTATTCCCGCTTGTCACTCGAGAAACCTGAGTTTGAACCCCGACAATAATAAGTTTAATTTTCTTTTGATAATTTCACCGGATTAGTAATTGAATTACTTGTTCCGAATCTTCGATTGATAAAATCTAGATCGTTGACAATGGATCGCTTTTTCTAAAAACGATTGGTAAAATCTTGAGCGTTAACAAATAATTCATTATTTATGAGTTGTTGTAGTACAGTGGTGAGTATCCTTGTCTGTTATGCAGAAGACCTGGGTTTGATCCTAGACAATTTGTATTTTAGTTTGTTTCTTTGTGTAGTTTTAACGAAACTCAAAATTGGATGAGGTGAACCTATCATGCCGGTAATTTGAGTTCGATCCCCAACAACGGTAGTTTGAAAAGAAAGTCGGCTAAAAAACAGTTTATGAAATCTTGTGTGTTAGGTATTTCTGCTAGTCACTTGAGTGACCTAAGTTTGATCCCGAACAATAACAAGTTTAATGATGTTTTGACAATTTTAGTAGGATTCAAAATTGGATTACATTTTGTAACGGTAAAACCTGGTGTGTTGACAAATATTATATTTTTCGAAAGTCGTTGTTGTAGAGTGGTGAGTACTCCAGCGAGTTTGATCACCCGCATAGACAATTTTTAATTTTCTTTTGAACTCAAAATTCAGTAGTGGTGAACCGGATGATTTAGGTTTGTTCCCCAACAACGAAATTCAGGATTGGATTCCTTTTTCTCTCGTGTGTTAACAAATAATATATTTTTCAGAGGTCGATGTAATACAGTAGTGAGTATTCCCGCCTGTAACTCGAGAGACTTGAGTTTGAACCCCGACAATAATAAGTTTAATTTTATTTTGAAAATTTTCACCGAATTTGAAATTGGATTACTTGTTCCGAATCTTCGATTGATAATACAGCGGTGTAATACAGCGGTAAACTTGTCATGCCGGTAGTTTGGGTTCGATCTCGATCCCCAACAATGGTCGTTTGAAAAGAAAGTCGGCTAAAAAATTGTTTATGAAATCTTGTGTGTTAACATATAATATGTTTTCAGAGGTCGTTGTAGTAGTACAGTGGTGAGTATTTCTGCTTGTCACTCGAGTTATTATGTTCCAGAGGCTGTTGTAATACAAGGGCGAGCATTCCTGCTTGTCACTCGAGTGACATGAGTTTGATCCCGAACAATAACAAGTTTATTCTTGTTTTGATAATTTTAGTCGCATTCAAAATTGGATTACTTTTTGTAACGTACATTGATAAAATCTGATGTGTTAACAAATATTATATTTTTCAAAGTCGTAGTTGTAGAGTGGTGAGTATTCCTGCGAGTTTGATCCGCCGCAGCACACTATTTTTAATTTTCTCTTGAATTTTAAATTCGGGATTGGATTCCTTTTTCTCTCATGTGTTTACAAATAATATATTTTTCACAGGTCGATGTAATACAGTAGTGAGTATTTCCGCTTGTCACTCGAGAGACTTGAGTATGAACTTCGACAATAATAAGTTTAATTTTCTATTGACAATTTTCACCGGATTTGAAATTGGATTACTTGTTCGAAATCTTGGATTTATAAAATCTAGAGCGTTGACAATGGATCGCTTTTTCTAAAGACGATTGGTAAAATCTGGAGCGTTAAAAAATAATTTATTTTTTATGAGTCGTTGTAGTATAATGGTGAGTAATCCTGCCTATCATGCAGGTGACTCGGGTTCGATCCTCGACAACGGCGATTTTATTTGTTTTCTTTCTGTAGTTTTAACGAACTCGAAATTGGACAGCGGTGAACCTACCATGTCGGTAGTTTGAAAAGAAAGTCGGCTAAAAAATTGTTTATGAACTCTTAAAATTGTTTATGAAATCTTTTGTGTTAACATAAAATATGTTTTGAGAGGTCGTTGTAATACAAGGGCGAGTATTCCTGCTTGTCACTCGAGTGACATGAGTTTGATCCCGAACAATAACAAGTTTAATCTTGTTTTGACAATTTTAGTCGCATTCAAACTTGGATTACTTTTTGTAACGTCGATTGATAAAATCTGATGTGTTAACAAATATTATATTTTCCAAAGTCGTCGTTGTAGAGTGGTGAGTATTCCTGCAAGTTTGATCCGCCGTAGCAGACTGTTTTTAATTTTCTTTTGAATTTGAAATTCGGGATTGGATTCCTTTTTCTCCCGTTTGTTTACAAATAATATATTTTTCAGAGGTCAATGTAATACAGTAGTGAGTATTCTCGCTTGTCACTCGAGAGACTTGACAATGGAAATTGGATTACTTGTTCCGAATCTTCGATTGATAAAATCTAGAGCGTTGACAATGGATCACTTTTTCTAAAGACGATTGGTAAAATCTGGAGCATTAAGAAATAATTTATTTTTTATGAGTCGTAGTATAGTGGTGAGTATTCTTGCCTGTCACACAGGTGACATGGGATCGATCCTTGGCAACGATGATTTTTAGTTGTTTTCTTTCCGTAGTTTTAACGGAACTCGAAATTGGATAGCGGTGAACTTGTCATGCCGGTAGGGTAGTTTGAAAAGAAAGTCGGTTAAAAAATTGTTTATGACATCTTGTGTGTTAACATATAATATGTTTTCTGCCAGGGCGATTTTAGTTGTTTTCTTTCCGTAGTTTTAACGGAACTCGAAATTGGATAGCGGTGAACTTGTCATGCCGGTAGGGTAGTTTGAAAAGAAAGTCGGTTAAAAAATTGTTTATGACATCTTGTGTGTTAACATATAATATGTTTTCTGCCAGGGCGATTTTAGTTGTTTTCTTTCCGTAGTTTTAACGGAACTCGAAATTGGATAGCGGTGAACCTATCATGCCGGTAGGGTAGTTTGAAAAGAAAGTCGGTTAAAAAATTGTTTATGAAATCTTGTGTGTTAACATATAATATGTTTTCAGAGGTCCTTGTAATGCAAGGGCGAGCATTCCTGCTTGTCACTTCAGTGACATGAGTTTGATCCAAAACAATAACAAGTTTAATTTTATTTTGACAATTTTAATCGGATTCAAAATTGGATTACTTTTTGTATCGGCGATTGATAAAATCTGATGTGTTAACAAATATTATATTTGCCAATGTCGTCGTTGTAGAGTGGTGAGTATTCCTACGAGTTTGATTCGCGGCCGCAAACTATTTTTTATTCCTTTTTCTCTCGTGTGTTTACAAATAATATAATTTTCTAAGGTTGATGTAATACAGTAGTGAGTATTCTCGCTTGTCACTCGAGATACTAGAGTTTGAACCCCGACAATAATAAGTTTAATTTTCTTTTGACAATTTTCACCGGATTAGAAATTTGATTACTTGTTCTGAATCTTCGGTTGATAAAATCTAGAGCGTGGACAATGGATCGCTTTTTCTAAAGACGATTGGTAAAATCTGGAGCGTTAAGAAATAATTTATTTTTTATGAGTCGTTGTAATATAGTGGTGAGTATTCCTGCCTGTCATGTAGGTGATCGACCCAGGTTTGATCCCCAGCAACGATGATTTCAGTTGTTTTTTTCTGTACTTTAATGGAATTCGAAATTGGACAGTGGTTTGGGTTCGATCCCCAACAACGGTAGTTTGAAAAGAAAGTCGGCTAAAAAATTGTTTATGAAATCTTGTGTGTCAACATATACTATGTTTTCAGAGGTCGTTGTAGTGGTACAGTGGTAAGTATTTCCGCTTGTCACTCGAGTTATTATGTTCCAGAGGTCCTTGTAATACAAGGGCGAACATTCCTGCTTGTCACTCGAGTTACATGAGTTTGATCCAGAACAATAACAAGTTTAATCTTGTTTTGACAATTTTAGTCGCATACAAAATTGAATTACTTTTTGTAACGGCGATTGATAAAATCTGATGTGTTAACAAATATTATATTTTCCAAAGTCGTCGTTGTAGAGTGGTGAGTATTCCTGCGAGTTTGATCCACCGCAACAGACTATTTTCAATTTTCTTTTGAATTTGAAATTCGGGATTGGATTCTTTTTTCTCTTGTGTGTTTACAAATAATATATTTTTCAAAGGTCGATGTAGTACAGTAGTGAGTATTCCCGCTTGTCACTCGAGAGACTTGAGTTTGAACCCCGGCAATAATAAGTTTAATTTTCTTTTGACAATTTTCACCGGATTCGAAATTGGATTACTTGTTCCAAATCTTCGATTGATAAAATCTATAGCATTGACAATGGATCGCTTTTTCTAAAGACGATTGGTAAAATCTGAAGTGTTAAGAAATAATTTATTTTTTATGAGTCGTTGTAGTATAGTGGTTAGTATTCTTGCCTGTCACGCAGGTGACCGACCCGGGTTCGATCCCCGACAATGGCGATTTTAGTTGTTTTCTTTCCGTACTTTTACGAAATTCGAAATTAGACAGCGGTGAACCTGTCATGCCAACGGTAGTTTGAAAAGAAAAGAAAGTTGGCTAAAAAGTTGTTTATGAAATCTTGTGTGTTAACATATAATATGATTTCAGAGGTCGTTGTTCCACATACTTTTACGGAATTCGAAATTAGACAGCGGTGAACCTGTCATGCCAACGGTAGTTTGAAAAGAAAGTAATCTTGTGTGTTAACATATAATATGATTTCAGAGGTCGTTGTGTTGTAGTGGTACAGTGGTGAGTATTTCCTCTTGTCACTAGAGTTATTATGTTCCAGAGGTCCTTGTAATACAAGGGCGAGCATTCCTGTTTGTCACTCGAGTGACATAAGTTTGATCCCGAACAAAAACAAGTTTAATCTTGTTTTGACAATTTTAGTCGCATTCAAATTTGGATTACATTTTGTAACGGCGATTGATAAAATCTTATGTGTTAACAAATACTATATTTTTCAAAGTCGTCGTTGTAGAGTGGTGAGTATTCCTACGAGTTTGATCCGCCACAACAGATTATTTTAAGGATTTTCTTGAAATTTAGTCAGTCGCTTCGCTTAATAATCTCATTTGACTCTCCTCTCCCTTCAAATTTCGGCTTTCAACACTTCCTCCCTTCTTTGTTCCGGGTTAGGTGAAGGAAGTCGCTTCGCTTAATCTCTTTTCTTCTCCCGACTGTAAAGGTGAAAGATTGAGTTAAAGAAGGGAATGAAATTGTTCAACCAACCGACAGGTGAATGGAAAGAACAGAGAAGAGACCATAAAGGATAGGTTCACGGGAAGGGTTTCATTCAGTAGCTCAGGGAATAGAGGTGAACAAGAACTTCCTTCGAATAAGGAACAATAACTGCACACTGTTACAGATATATTCCCATCAAAAAGCTTTCCTTCCTTACACTTAAAACTTAAAGAACGGAAGAAAAAGAGTTTACAGTCTTTGTGAAACCACCCTTGTTCAAGTCGTCCTAAGACAAGAGCTGATAGGTTCAGGAAAAAGAATCCATAGGTTCTAGAGTTCAGGGGTTCAGAGTCGCTTTTTACATTTGTTGAGTCTTTCAAGTAGAAGAAAGAAGAAGAATAAATGGGTTACGGGAAGGTAATATCGGAAAAGGTTTAAGGTTAAGCAAATCTTTCTTATTCTTAGTTTACAGTGAATAAATGGGTGAAGGGGAACTAATCTTTCTTTTTCAATTCAAGAAGGGACAGGAGAAGGAATCGGACGGAAAGGCACGAAGCAGAGGTTAATCTTAATAAAGAAGGTCAGAGGTAAATAGGTCAAGCAGCTAATTCTCGGCCACTTTACCGAGTTGGAGAGGTTCAGGATTTCATAATGATTTATTTCCTTGTTTACAGTTCAGTTAAATAGGAGAAATAAAAAACAGATTTTAGACACACCTTGTTTAGAGTTCAATCAGGTAATAACAAAGGGGAATAGAGGCTCCGGTTCGTTCCTGTTCAGTAGCTAATCTCATTGACTCTACGGTAATTCAGTAGCTTCTCTTTCAATCAATTCATTCTCTGATTCATGAATTTACTCTCAAGTTCAGGATTGAATAAATCTTGTCTTGCTTGAGGCTTGACTTCCAGTTCAGGGGCGAAGACATGAAACCGAGTTGTATCGGGGCAGGCAATGGAATTGTGAAACCGAGTTTACGAGGTGAAGGGGAAGGAGAAAGAAGAAAGAGGTTCCGGCCAAAGTGAAGGAGAATGCATATTTCCTTTCGTCTTTCCTTGATTCATAAGGTTCAGGAGTGAGAGAAGGTGTGTGCAGGTTCAGGATTTCATTCATTTATTTACTCGACTGTAATAGAATATCTGATTCATCTTGTCTTCTTCTTCCTGTTCTGTCGAATGAGTCTTACAAGCAGGGGAGTAGTTCAAGAGTTCAATTAGGTTTATGAGTTTACCTCGTTTATAGTTCATTTATAAATAGGTTCCGGAGCTCAGCCACTTTCACAGTTCAATCAGCAGGTTCAGGTTCTGGAGCGGAGCAATGAGACACCGATACGCGAATAAGCTTTACCTCTCATTGGGCTCAACATTAAATTAAAGGTTCAGTGGATTGAATACATAGGAACAGAATAAGAAGACAGAGAAAAGAAATAGGTTCCCGTTCAGTCGCTTCCCTTTCTTTCTCTTTGTTTACTGGGAATAGAGGAATAGGAAATGGAAGGTTCCAGAGTTCCAGATCATTCTTCTTTCGTCTTGACTTCTTGTTCACTCTCATTCATTTCATATGCTTTCTTTACCGTCTTTGTTTGAATAACTCACAATCAATTCTGGTAATATAGAGAGAGGTTCAGGTTCCGGTTTCACTAGCTCTTTTCTATACTCTCCAGTTCCGGATTGAATGAAAGAATAAATAGGAGCAGGAGCCGTAGTTCAGTCTAATTCTTCTTGCTTGAGTCTTGACTCTCCATTCACCCGTCGGTAATTAATTCCATTTCCTTCTTTCTTTCACTGTACACTCGTTCAATCAGGTTCTGTCATTCATAAGGTATCAGGGTCAAGTTCAAGAGAGAAGCCAAGCCAGCCTATTTACTTCCTGAAAAAAGGAATATGCTTTACCTTGTTCAATCAGGTTTAGTCGCTTCTCTTCTTCTTCATTCTGTAAAGGTTCCAGTCATAGAGGCAGGGGGAGCAAATCCCTTTTTCCCTTGTTTATTTACTTTTAGGGGAGTAAAAGAGTGAGTTCAATCAAAGAGCTACTTCATTCATCTTTCCTTCAATCAATTCATTCTCGAATCTATTATTTAAACACTGTAAACAAGGTCTCCTCTCTCTTTCTCCATATGATTTCGAAAGGTAAACTCGATCGAATTAATCTTGAGTCTTTACAATTCAGGGAAAGTAATTCTAGCTTTACCGAGTGTTTGAAGCGAGAGGGTCAGGGTCAGGTTCTTCAAATAGCTTTACCTTGTGAAAGACTGAGAGAAAGAATAAATGGGTTAAGGTTTCACTATCTCTTTTCTTTTACCGACAGTAAAGTGAAGTAGCTAATGAATTGACTAAACTCTCCTATTCCGGATTGAATGAAAGAATAAGTAATGGTTCAGTAGTTCAGGATAATTATTAAGGAGTCTCGTCTTGCCTTTCAACACTCGATTCATAACATAAGGAGAAAGAAAGAATATGCTTTACCTCGGGACGGGAACTGAAAGAATAAATAGGGAGAGGATTGAATTCATTCTTTGAATAAGGTCAGGTAATATCGTCTAAGCTAAGGTTCAAAGGAGGGAATATCGTCTTTGGTTCAAGTTTCATTATCTCTTTCTTTTCTGTCACTCGCTAAATAGGCTCAGGAGTTTACTGTTCAATCCGGTAGAGGAGGAAAAAAAATCTTATGATTCCATCCACCCTTGTCATGAATTTACTCTCAAGTTTAGGGAATAGAGGCTCAGGGGCAGGTAAGGAGTGAAATCAGTCTCATTCATCTTTAGTCTTTCTTCTTCCTTCTTTCATGAATTGACTCTCCAGTAAAGGTTCTTCTTCTAGCTTTACCTCGTGTTTGAAGAATAGTCATGGCTGGTGTTTGCGGTTGAGTCTTTCCTTCCAGTTCTGGATTGAATGAAAGAATAAGAGGAGTGAACTCGAATGAATCTTGAGTTTCGTCTTGACTGACTATTTCGGCTCTTGAATAAGGAGTTGAGTCTTAGTAGTTTACAGTCTTTGTTTGAATAACTCACAAGAACAAATGGTCATACAGACAAAGAAAAGGGGAAGGTTATTCTCATCCAGCCACTTTACCTTCTTACCGTTCAAGAGTGAATGAAAGAAGTGAGAGGATTTCTTCTTCTTATTCACCGAGCGAAAGCAGCTAATTCATTGACTCTCCTCCGGTAAAGTGAAGGATTGAAGGAAAGAATAAATAGTAGAGACAGACAACTGATTGAGTTCTGTCTCATGAATAAGGAATTGAGTCTGGAAAAGCAGCTAATTCATTTCTTCTTGAGTCTTTCCTCTCCTGTAACTGCAAAGGTTCAGTCTAATTCATTCTCTCTCTCTCTTTGTCTTTTACCTTGTGAAAGAAGGGACAGGCAATGGAATAGCTTTACCGACAGGGGAATGAGTTCACAGACCTACAGAAAGAAGGGAATGAGGTCAGCGAAGGAACTCGACTCTAACTTAAGGGAGAGGAGCGAAGAGGTAAAGGTGCGGCCCGACTGTAAAAGAGGAATTCTCATTCCGTTTATTAGGGAGAAGAGAAAGACAAGTAGCGAAGACAGACACTTTACCAAGTTGGAGAGGATAGGTTCAGGAGTGAAAGAAGGGACAGGTTCAGGTTGAACTATCTCTTTGCTTTTCTTTACTCGACTCTAAAGCAGCGCTGCTAATGACATTGATTCTTGACTTTCTGTTCAGGAGAATGAATTGAAAGAATAAATAGCTTCAGGGAAGGTAATATCGGAAAAGGGGAAGGAGCTCGACCTGATGATCATTTATTTGACTCTCCTCTCCTGTAACTGTAAACCCTCATTAATCTTTCATCTCCGTGATTGAATGAATAAGGTAAATAGGTTCAGGGGCAGGAGAAAGAATAAATAGGTTCCGGTCGGAGTTCAGGATAATTAATGTAATGTTGAGAGTCTTTCAACACT
>NW_019272523.1:18129-23097 GCF_002738345.1 Cucurbita maxima | reverse complement strand
TGCTAGATCTTCCTCTAATTCATTGAGATTGAGATACCTTTAAATCTTCAATATGATGCTCTCCTCACTAATACTCTAATTCATTGAGTATGAGATTTTAAAAAGAAATAATCGCTAATGACACTAACTTTAGAGTCAAATTATGCAACTTGAACAAAGTGCGGTGAACATGGATCGAACACGTGACCTTCAGATCTTCAGTCTGACGCTCTCCCAACTAAGCTATCCCCGCAATCATTAGAAATAAAAATTCATCAGTATAGGTATTTTAGCTGATTCATTGAGATTTTAAAAAGAAATAATGACTAATTTTCTATTGAATAGTCAGGTTATGCGCAATAGGTGTGGTTAACATGGAGATCGAACACGTGACCTTCAAATATTAAATTTGACTCTCTCCAAATTGAGCTATCCCTGCTAACATTAAAAATGAAAATTTTTAAGTAAAAGTATTTACGCTAATTAATTGAAATTTTAGAAAGAAATAATCACTAGTTTTAAATTGAATAGTCAAATTATGCAAGATTGAACACGAGACCTTTAGATCTTCAATCTAATGCTCTCTCAACTGAGCTATCCACACTAACATTAAAAATGAAAATTTATCAGTAAAGTATTTTCGCTAATTCATTTTAATTTTAAATAGAAATAATCACTAATTTTTAATAAGATATTCAAGTTATCCAACTTGTATAAGGTGCGGTGAACTAGAACACGTTAGGTATTTTCGATAATTCATTGAGATTTCAGAAAGGAATAATGACTAATTTTAGATTGAATAGCGGGTTATGCAACTAGAATCAGGTGCGGTGAACGTGGATAACAAACACGTGACCTTCAAATCTTCAGTCTGATGCTCTCCCAACAGAGCTATCCCCGCTAATATTAAAAATGAAAATTCATAAGTAAAGGTACTTCCGCTAATTCATTATATTTAAAAAAGAAATAATCACTAATTTTAGATTGAATAAGCAAGTTGTGTTTATAGTTTGTGTAGTCAGGTAATAAACTTGTATTAGGTGCGTTGAACGTGGATAAAACACGTGTGACCTTCAAATCTTCCGTTTAACAATCTCCCAACTAAGCTACTCTTGCTAGCATTAAAAATGAATATTCATCAGTAAAGGTATTGGGTACGCTTCTGGAAATTCAACAAAAGGCAATAGTATTAGACCGAGATGCCAGATTTAAATCTCGTTTCTGAAAAATTCAACAAAAGGCATTGGGTACGCAGTTATAGTACGGCATTCCACCCATAAACAGATGGTCAAACAGAAATGCTCAAGCAAATATTGGAAGAAATGTTGAGGGCATATGTGATCGATTTAGCAGGAAGCTGGGATAAGTACCTACCCCTTATGAAATTCTCTTATAATAATAGTTGCCAAGCAACCATAAAAATGACCACATATGAGGTTCTCTAGGGATGGAGATTTTGATCCCCTATCTTTTGGGAAGAAGGGGGGCAAACGAGAACTATTAAACCAGAGCTATGCAAATTACCAACGCCGCAGTCTAGAAGATTAAAGCTAGGATACAAACCGCACAAAGCCGAGAGAAAAGCTATGCAGATCTAAGGCGCAAGGACATGGAATTGTTGGTAGGGGATCATATATTCCTAAAGGTAGCACCCCATGAGAAGGGTGCTCAGGTAGGATAAAGAGGGGAAGCTAAGCCCTAGATTTATCCATCCCTTTGAGATATTAGAAAGGATTGGATCTAGAATCGGGCAATGCCCAAATTTGTCTGTAGTACGTAATCCATACTACGGAAGTATACCCTAGATCCTTCCCACGTATTGGCTCATGAAACTCTCTTCTTGAGAGATGACCTAACGAATAAAGAAGACACGATTCAAATAATAGACAAGAAAGTCAAAAGATTGAGAAACAAGAAAATCGCTCTTGTTAAGGTCCTATGGAAGAATCATAGAGTAGAAGAAGCCACTTGGGAAACAGAAGGCAAATAAGAACCTTGTACCCTGGCCTATTTTAGAATAAGCACTTTCGATGACCGAAAGTTTTCAAAGGAGAGGAGAATTTGCAACACTCAAGGTCTCCAATAAGAGACCGTGTATAATTCCTACTAAGTTGTATCTAGAAGCAAAGAACAAGTAGAATTAAACATTGAGAAGATGGTACTTTTTCTAATTTTTATAAACTTCCCGAATCATTAAATTTTTTATAGAATAATAATTACAGGGGGCTTAAAAAAGGAAGGCTCCGATCCGAGAAGACATTTCTGGCAGAAGATTCAAAAAAATCAAGAATGAAATTATAGAAATTCTAGATGTTTCAATGGTAGTGGAAAATCCGTCAATAAATTATGAATTAGGGTAGACTATTAGGGGCAAGAAGCAAGCTTAATCGAGTACCCAATCGAGAGATACAAGTTCTTTGTTTTGGGGTATCGTGTTCATGGGTTTACCTCGAATTCGAGAACTAGTCCACTGTTCATTTCCAAACTTGTTCCTGCACCATCTAAATAAGTTTACCCATAAGTTTGGTGAAGGAAAGAGGTCCTCAAAGTCCTAGTAGGTTTTCCCACGAATCAGTCCATGTTAGGTTACCCTCTAATGTTTTCCTAAGCTAAAACCTCAACTCTTAAAGCCTAACCCAAGACATTATGTATAAACCTAAGTTCATCAATAATCCATGTACCAAGTACATAGAACTATGTGAATAACGTGCTAAATAAGTTGCTAGGATCCATACCCATAAGTAACCATTATTTGCCCATAAGTTCTTCTTTTGAGTCTCCTTCTTATTTTGTGTTTGTAACGAGTTTATATATGTAACACCCCAAACATGAAGAAAATTAGATCCCGTAAGAATAAGCCACTCATGAAAGACCCCAAGGATAGAAAGGAAAAAAATTAAAGTTTTAAGCAAGAACATGGGACTTAGTCAATTGAGTACCCTAACAAGTGATTTCAAGGATTGGAAAGGAAAAAGTAAATGAAAAAGGCAAAAAAGTCATGTTATCAATTATAAAAAATCTTTCCCGATTTGTAATTCCTTATGTAGAAGAAATCTCAAGATTCAAAAATAAGGGGGAAATGAACAAAAAACAATGAGGAATTTGTAGAAATATTATGGATTTTTCGAGAAAAATAATAATAAAATATTCGAAATGTGGAAAATTACCAAAATACCCCTAAAAGAATGGATAATTAGAGAAATGCCACTCCTATTACAATCAGAGCATCTACCGTGACCATCGGAGCAAAATCCATCAAACTCAAATCTCAACCGTTGGATCTCCTCCAAAATTTGATATGATCTCAATGAACACGCACGGATCATCACATCCAACGACTAGTATTCAAAGCCAAGGTCGGTAAGGCTATGATCGGAGTTGATATCTCCGAAAAACTATCCAGAAAGTTCGATCTCTAAATAACGAAGATTTTAGAGCTCTCAATGTCGGTTTAGGCTCCTTCGATAAAGTCTGAAGTTGGAGAACCAATACGAAATAAGAATCGAGAAAGGTTGATCCCCCAATCGAATGCAATAAGCGTTTAGATTATGAGTCTCCTACTCTAAGATTTCTTCCAAATTCAAGAGCAATCCTCCACCATTTCTCTTCGAGCATCTAAATAACGAAGATTCTGGAGATCTCAATTTTGGTTTAAGCATCTCCTATAAAGACTGAAGTAGGAGCAACAATACGGAATAAGAATCGAGAAATGTCGATCCCCCAATCGAAGGCAATGAGCGTTTAGATTATGGGTCTCCTACTCTCAGATTTCTTCCAAATTCGAGTGAAATCCTCCCCCATTTCTCTTCAAACATATTCCTACAGTTTCTCAATAAGATTATCCACAAGTTTTATGAAGGAATAGTGTTGAAAGTGCCCAGAAACCATTCTCTCAATTCAATCCGCCATTGAAGAACTTCAAGAAAAACTTGAAAATCAAATTCGAGGATACATGATGACTCGTCGAGCAAGAATGATTCCAATCAGTTTCTGCACCTCCAAGGAATGCTTCCATAGAAGACCACGAAGAAAAATAACCTCGAGAGCGTGCCGAATTGAAGGAAATAAGTTTCGAAATTAAATTGGGGATAAGAGTCGAATTCCTATCTACGATCTATTTTCCTTCAAATTAAGGATTCCTCTAGCTTCAGAGGAAGAAGTTGAGTAAACTTGTTGAAGGAATTGAGAGTTGAAACGTCGTAGAACAAGCTACCCAAGAGATCGAAAATCTTGCGTTTTGAGTGAGTTGCATACTGAGTTCGATTTCTAGAAATTAAGGTCCTAGACTCAAAGACATTCCTCTAAACCAATTCCTTTAGCCTGAAGAAAGGATATGAAAGAGGTTCAATAAAGAAATAGGGCCTTGAAAACCCTAGAATCGGCTACCAAATAGAAAAATCCTTTGTTTTTACTCCAGCGATAAATCAGATTTTGGATGAACTTTGGAAGCGAATATCTTAGGCTACGATCTACGAGAAGGTATCAAATCAATCCCTAACCCTTTCTTGTAACACTCATCTTTAAGTTTCACAAAGAAATCAAGGAGAGAAATGCTGTAAATGTGGCTGTACAGGCCGAGTTTTAGATGGTGGCGATGTGAAAAATGCGCATCTTCTTCCTGTTTAGAGGAAGAAAACGATGATATGGCCAGTTCAACTAAACTATCCAAGTCAACTCAAAATTTGACCTTTTCTTGGGTTTTCTCAATTTTAACCCTATTCCAAACCGATTCTCATAAAAACATTATGGTTTAATAAACTAGACACAATAAGGAGTACGTGGAAGGAAATTTGAAGTAATTCAGATACTGGAAGCTCAAGAATAGAGGTCCCAAACGTCAGCGACGAGGCAAGTAGCCACCTTGGACTCTTTGTTAAGAAATACTTGTAGAAATCGCTTGGATTTTCATATGAACCCTAAACCAAATATGAATTAAGGATATATGAAAAAAAAAACCCAAAGAACCCTGAGTTAAGACCCTGAACCGAT
>NW_019272523.1:0-13597 GCF_002738345.1 Cucurbita maxima | reverse complement strand
ATATTAAAATTCATACTAAAAAATTACTTTTTTTATGTTTATGTCACGAGCCATTTCCGAAGCAAGTTAAAAGAGGTTGAACACAAAGTAAAATGTTTTCTCGAAATAAAAAAAGAATTAAAATATAATAAACATATGTATTTACATTATATTCAAAATAGAGTTTATAGGTTCATAGTACAAAATAAGGGAAAGGTTAAAAAAAATCATTTTAAAACATCAAAAATAGTTTTGGTGGGTGTTGTTGGTCAAGCGTAACTACTCTTAGTTACATGAAAAAGATGGAGTGAGTGCAAGACTCGGTAAGTAGCCTAATTGTAAGTAAGTTTTTAACCATGTTCATAGTGGGTGCTTGGATACCATACTCTTTTGTTAATGATAGCTTGGTTCTTGTCCGAGAATAGTGGCCCTTAGGTTCTAAGTACATGGTTCTATGTGGTGGAGGACTTTGGAATAAGGTTTGGAATCAATAATTATTCTTATTTCTTTTCCTTTAGACACTCGGTGGTTGGGAGCAAATCGAACAAAGTGTTCGTCCAAAATTTTTAAAATGGTTGATCTGCAGTCAAATGCTCTACCACTGAGCTATGAACCCATTTTATATGATTTTAGCCTTAGTGACCCCTTCTACCAAGTGTCAGTTCAAAAGTGTAAAACGTGTCTTTCGAAAATAGAAAGGCCAAAAAGATAATTCAAACATAGTTCATCTACAAACTACCCAAAGCTATTAAATACAAATTGAAGAAAATAAGAAATAACATAAATAATCTTAAATGTAATTCAACTCCCGAAGATAAAAAGTCCTCAAATTACATTCCAATGTCAAGTGATATTTTATTACAACTCAATTCTTTTCTTGATTTATTGTAATTGAACTTAAAAGTATGACAAATACGCTGGATTTATTTTAAATTTCCTTTAAAATTGTTGTGCACGGAGTACAATGGAAATAATATATATATTTTTTTTTACTGTTTTGTAATTTGTATGGTATTATTAGAGGCTTTTGAATGAAATATGATAATTGATTCTCGGTCCTCTTTGACAATTTTAGATACCTCCATATCCGATATTTGATGCGTCACGTTTCACTATGAGATCTGCCCTTGGGTCAATAAGACTTAAGTAGAGAGTTTATTTGACTAATGATTTGATTTTTTTGGGTTGTAGAGATATCCTTTACAAATCAAGACTTTGTATTATTTTCAAGACACTCATCAAGACATTTGTAAATATGCCTGATATCTTGAAGGATTTAGGACACATAATTGAGAGAACCTAAATTTTTTTTGAAGTTGGCTTTTCTAGGCTACGTCATCACGAAAGTTTGAGACAAACTCAATGGACCATTGAATGGGTTTTATAAGGCTCAAATAAATTTAAAATCCAAGAAAGCGGATCTGAGTTTGATATTATTTGATTTTGGGTATGGACACAACTAGCTGATTTCTTTTGATTGCATTAATGAATGTATGTAGATGTTTAAAGTGTTCATCTTAATGGTTTTAGAAAATATCAACACATCATCAATATAAACTATTGATATTTTTTGAAAGAATTGAAAATATCATTCATAATCATCTGAAATTCGGATGGAGTGTTTTTTAGCCTAAATCGCATGACGTTCCTCTCATATTTTCTAAACTGGACATTAAATGCTATTTTATATTTGTCCTTTTAGGAAATTAGAATTTTTCGAAATCCCAATTTCATATCGAATTTTATAAAAACATTTGACTCTAAATTCTTTTTATCAAATCATTTTTTATTTGGTTTGGATATCTTATTTATTCTAAAACCTTATTCAAAGGTTTGTAGTTAATTACCAGTATCAGAATTTCTGGTTTCTTTTCAACATGTTGTTAACCTAAAATGTCAGACACGACCACATGCTCTTTGAAGACCTTATCAGCTTCCTCTGCAAAATATCACCTAAAATTTCAAAGTATTTAGTGTTTGATGCTTTTTGACTTAACCCTAGGGTTCTATTTACGGTGAACTTGTGATAATTTTTGTCAAATTATATATTTGAATACCTAATACATTAAGATATAATATCTTATTTAAATAATATTAAAATGTCGTAGAATATCATAATATATGTTTAATTAATATGAATCTCATTCAAATTTTAAATATATATTTTTATTTAATGTTTATGATACACATCAATTATTTTACTGTTTAACATATCAAATACCTTAATATGTTTTGATATTATACTTCAAGACTATAGGAACTTACTCAGAGGACTTGAGAGTTACGTTGGCCCACAATGCATCTCATGGACAATGCAAAACTATGGTGGTGCTCGAAGGTGAGTTGTATAAAAAACTAGTCATGCACCAAAAAATCATGGGAAGACCATTGATGGAATTGAAGCAATCGACGCTCCCCTGGATGGGTTTCCAATCAAAGACCTAATGTTTGATGTTGACTCTTTTGAAGAAAGAGACACATGATCGAAGAACAAGAAATGTGGCGGTAGCTCTGAGAACTCTATTACACTCATAAAAAAATGTGTCGAAGAGTTAGACATTACATAGAAGATCTTGCTTTCATCGAGGAGACCCGAGTTTGATTCTCGACAATGAAATTTTATTTTCTTATTTCTTTTATTTTATAGTTTCATATTTAAACTTTACCTAGGTTTTGAGAAGCATTATAATGGATGAGTTCAATAGTATCTTAAATTCAAAAGACTCTTATGAACTTGGTTTGAGAGTCACTATAATGATCAAGTTATCTTAGATTAAAAAGACTTTTATGAACTTTGAACCTTTAATAGGGTTATGTCATAGATATTTGGTTCAATTTCAACAAGTGAGGTTGAGGTGATTCAAATGGTTAATGTGATAATCCGGTCATTTTCAAGGTCTCTTTTGTTGAACGCCATCATGGCTGAGATGACTGAGATGAGCACCCAAGTGAGTTTGACAAGGAGGGTCGTAGAGAACCCCACCCCAAGCCAAGCTCATTTTGGGCTTAACAAACTTAAAATCCAAAAACACAAACCCTTAAATGGGAACTCGGATTCTAAGGAATTAAAAAACTTTATTTTTGACGTAGAACAATACTTGAAGGTTACACGAACTTGCTCGTAGGACCTAAGAGTTACGTTGGCCACAATGCATCTCATGGACGATGGCGCTCGAAGGTGGATGATATAAAAAATGGGTCATGCACCATAAACTCATGGGAAGACCGTTGATGGAATCGATGCAATCGACGCTCCCCTGGATGGGTTGCCAATTAAAGACCTGAGGTTTGATGTTGACTCTTTTGAAGAAAAAACCAACGATTGAACACCTCAAAATGTCGCGGTAGCTCTAAGAACTCTACCATACGACCTGAGAGTTGAGGGCTACAAGAACTTTCTCATACGACCTGAGAGTTACGTTAGCCGCAATGCATCTCATGGACGATGCAACACTATGATAGTGCTCGAAGGTGAATGGTATATAAAATGGGTCATGCACCATAAACTCATGGGAAGATCGTTGATGGAATCGATGCAATCAATGCTCCCCGGATGGGTTGCCAATCAAAGACCTAACATTTGATGTTGACTCTTCTGAAGAAAGAGCCACATAATCGAACAGCTCGAAGCATCCTGGTAGCTCTGAGAACTCTAACACACACAAGGAAGAACGTGTCGAAGAGTTAGACATTAAGCAAAAGATCATGTTAAAACTCTTCAGCGATCTGACAAAAGACTTCAGGACATTCTCACCAAAAATCCATTGTCATCTAGAGGTTAGGATATCTGGCTTTCATTGAGGAGACTTGGGTTCGATTCCTGTCAATGAAATATTATTTTTCTTATTTCATTTTATTTTACAGTTTCTATCTTAGATTAAAAAGACTTTTATGAACTTGGTACCTTTGTTAGAGTTATGTTATAGATATTTGGTACAATTTCAACAAGTGGGGTTGAGATGATTCAAATGGTTAATGCGATAATCCAGTCGTTTTCGAGGTCTCTCTTGTTGAACGACATCATGGTTGAGATGAGCAGGTGATTCAAATGGTTAATGCGATAATCCAGTCGTTTTCGCGGTCTCTCTTATTGAACGACATCATGGTTGAGATGAGCACCCGAGTGAGTTTGACAAGTTGGGCTGTAGAGAACCACAGCTCAAGCCAAGTTCATGTGGCCTTAAAAAACTTAAAATCCAAGAACACAACCCCTTAAATGGAAACCGGGATGCTAAGGAATTAAAAAGATTTATTTTTGACGTAGAACAATACTCGAAGATTACTGGAACTTGCTCATAGAACCTAAGAGTTACGTTGGTCGCAATGCATGTCATGGACGATGCAAAACTATGGTGGCGCTCGAAGGTGAATGGTAAAAAAAAAGGGTCATGCACCATAAACTCATGGGAAGACTGTTGATGGAATCAATGCAATCGACGCTCCTCTAGATGGGTTGCCAATCAAGGACTCGATGTTTGATGTTGATCCTTTTGAAGAAAGCGCCAAACGATCGAACAGCTCGAATAGTCTCGGTAACTGAGAATTCTATCACACACATGAAAGGACGTGTCGAAGAGTTAGACATTACCCAAAACATTATAGTAAAACTCATTAACGATTAGACAAAAGACTCCAAGACAACTACACTTAAAATTCATTGTTGTCCTACGGTTTGTATATTTTGCTTTCACATAGGAGATTCTGTTATAGTTTCATCTTTTGTCACCAATTATATTTAAACTTTGCCTAAGTTTGAGAGGCACTTTAATGGTCAAGTTCAATAGTATCTTAGATTAAAAAGACTTTTATGAACATCGTACCTATGTTAGTGTTATGTTATAGATATTTCTTTCAATTTCAACAAGTGGGGTTGAGGTGATTCAAATGGTTAATGCGATAATCCGGCTATTTTTTAGGTCTCTCTTGTGAAACGCCATCATGGTTGAGATGAGCACCCGAGTGAGTTTGACAAGGAGACTCGAATTTAAACTTTACCTACGTTTGAGAGGCACTATAATGGTCAAGTTCAATGGTATTTTAGATTAAAAAAACCTTTTATGAATTTTGTACCTTTGTTAGTGTTACTTTGTACCTTTGTTTGTATTAATTTGTACGTTTGTTAGTGCTATGCTATAGAAATTTGGTCAAGTTCAACAAGTGGGGTTAAGTCGATTCAAATGGTTAATGTCACTTTATTTGATTCAAATTGTTAATGTGATAATCCACCGTTATTTCCAAGATCTCTCTTATTGAATGCCAACAAGGCTGAAATGATTGAGGTGAGCACCCGAGTGAGTTTGACAAATTGAAAAAAAATCAAGTAAAATCACTCAAACAAATCAATAAAATTGAAAAAAAACTAGCCTTTTGACACTTCCTTCAACTCGAAGCGGCGGTAAACCAAGGATTCCTTCGCACAAGACCCATGATCCAACTCCCAAAATGGAAATGATAAGTTATAGAATCATTCCAAGAACCTCAATGGATGGGTTAAAAACGCACATTACCAATCTCGACAACTGGATGTGTCACCTGCGTTAGAAGAACGACCGCATCAGAGCAAGTCATGGGGATAGAAGATCCCGTTGAAGGATGATAGACCAACCGTAATCTTCAGCCCAACGAGCCAAGTTTTTGTAGAAGCAAGAACCCTTGTATTAAAGAAATTAACACCTTCTTATACAAAATTTGGATAAACCAAGATATAAAGCTAGAATTAGATTATGAGATCCAAGAGTGAGAAGCAAGATTTGAAACCTTGTTCTAAATTGAGTCACTTCACAATCGAACTTGATCAACGCTTAATTGAATAACTCAGATGCAATCTACCACAAGAATTGCATGAAACTTAAAAACGACAAAGATATGCTAAGATTTCTATAAGGGGGACCTCTCAACTTAAGAGATCAATTTCATTGATCACAAATATGTTTTTACATAATAATTTGTGGGTATTTATAGTCTCCCCACAAAAAATGTTCGTGCCCGTGATTTAATCTCGATCCTTTAAATCTCCACAGAAGACGAAGTCAATTTGAGCATTACAAACTTTATGAAACTAAAATAATAAATAAATTTTTCTAACCACTCATGAAATGATGCTTGCAACTTCATCCGCGACTTCAACCGTGCAAATATTTACTTATGAAATGACGGTTGAACCTAGCCTATCCAATTTTGTACATGAAGTATGAATGCTTGTTGAATGTTCTTGGCCTTGGGTTGTGTAATAGGTCCAGTTGGAATACCGTGATTCTTATCATCATCCCCCTCTTCAAAAGGATTCGTCCTTGACACATTCTACATCTAAGGACTTCACGTGTTTCCTGCAATACGACAAAATACGACCTTAATACCTAGGCCTAAGGCTTCATACATATGTTTCAAGTGGTAAAACAAGGGCATTTGGTCTAGTGGTATGATTCTTGCTTTGGGTGTGAGAGGTCTCGAGTTTGATTCTCAAAATGCCCCTTCAAGAGATTGTAGTACGAATTGTGGGGATGTAGCTCAGATAGTAGAGCACTCACTTCTGATGTGGAAAGTTACGAGGTTGATACCTTGCATCTTCAAAATGACTCAATCACTAAATATATTATTTCTTTTCAATTTTTTCTTATTTACGACATAATGAGCCAGGATAATTTTTTATGTCACTATTTTGAAAATTACTTCTTTTCAATTTTTTCTTATTCATGACATGTTGAGTATCGATATTTCTTCATTTTCACTATTATTGATGATGGAAAATTTAGGGTTTTGTGATGCAAGAATTGTAGGGATGTAGCTTCGCTTAGCATGCGAGAGGTACGGGGATCGATACCTCGCATCTCCAAAAGAAACTATTTTATTATTAATATTTTATTTCTATTCAATATTTCCTTATTTATGACATAATATGCAGATATACTTTTTCATTTTCACAATTATTGATGAAGGGGCATTTAGGGTGTTCATTTCCCATGTGGAAAGTATGGGAATCATTACCTTGCATCTTCAATTGAACCGATTACTAAATATATTATTTCTTTTCAATTTTTTCTTATCTTTTCAATATTTTCTTATTTAGGACATAATGAGCTGGGATAATTTTTCATTTTCACTATTACAGATGACGAGATGCTTAGGACTTTATGATATAAGAATTGTGGGGATATAGCTTAGATGGTAGAGCGCTTGCTTTGCATGCAAGAGATATGGGGATCGATACCCTGCATTTCTAGATTTTCTTCATTTTCACTATTATTGATGATGGGAAGTTTAGGGTTGTATGATGTAATATTTTATTTCTATTCAATTTTTTCTTATTTATGACATAATGAGTAGCGATATTTTTTCATTTTCACTATTATTCACGACGAATCATTTATGTTTTTGTGACGTAAAAATTGTGAAGATGTAGCTTAGATGGTAGAGCGCTCGCTTTGCATGCGAGTTGTACGGAGATTGATAACCTGGATCTCCAAAAAAAGTATTTAATTTGTTATAATGTTTTTTCATTTTCACAATTATTGATGCCCCGCATCACCAAAACAAACTATTTGTTATTAATATTTTGATATTTTTTTATTTTCACTATTATTGATGATGGGACATTTAGGGTTTTAGGATGTCAAAATCATGGGTATGTAGCTCAGATGGTAGAGCGCTCGCTTTGCATGTGAGAGGTACGAGGATCGATACCCTCCTTATTCATGACCTTGTTGTGTAGCAAAAATTGTAGGGATCGATACCACCCCGCATCTTCAAATACTTCTATAAGGTGAACTTCTTCACTTCTTCACAATTGCAATATTTGACCAATGAATATAATGGTCATTTATAGCTTCTATCACAATAATATAAAATTTGGAAAGACCGTAGCCTATATGAGACTGAAAAGACCGTTCACCACACGCTTGTAAAATAAATTATATCTACCACCTCTGAAATTTTCCAACTCACTTTGGAACACTTTTATAGATAGTTTCAACAAACTTACTTTGCTCGTGAATACTTTGGAGTTCGATATTTATAGTTGTGGAGAACGCTATTTAAATTGATATGATCGAATCTTACAACAAAGTCTAATTGATCCTCCCTCTTTTAGGAGATAGCTTCGAATCAAATTCTTTAGTTTGGACAATGATTGCATTGTTTTAGTCAAACAACCGAGACTAGTGTATTACCAAAAGTATAAATATTTTGTACGTGTATTTTCTTACATGTTAACAATTGTATACAAATAATAACTAAATTCATGAGTAGAAGTTTGGATGGAGTTTTATTAAATAGGTAATCTTAAATTATATCTAAAAATATATAAGGTTTTTTTTTTTTATATACATTTACTAGAACAAAACAATGATTCAAGAAGATGTCATTCATGTCATGTTTTAATTTTTATTCTTTCTTATTTCTCAAAGATTAAAAAAAAAAAAAGTTATCCTCTCTCGCATATGGTTCGTTATTTGATTATTTTCTCTTGAGTGTATTTTAAGTGAAACACATTCTCTACCCAAGTAATTGCAAGATGCAAGCTTCACACTAAGAGGAATCAAAGTCTCAAGTATCAACGTCCTCAAGTCTCAATTTTTATTCTTCATCTCAACATAAATTAAACTTATTTTCGTGAAAATATCTATTTATAAAAGCAAAATATCTCAGAGTCACAAAAATAAAAATGAGATATAGATACGAGACATAAATATGATACCAAATAGATATGGTAACATGTCATTTGTAAAAAACTAGGACACCGATGTGATAACGATACATTAATTAAAAAGAATTATTTCAAAAAATTTATCAATTTTATATTAGAAATAAATTCATATAATTAAGTTTATATGTTTGTATACTTAAAAAAAAGCTTAAGGTACGTTTCACTCTCAAAATATATTCAAACTCAAGGGTATGATACGAAATGCTGGATTATAAATTTGTAATGCATCCATTATATTAACAAGTGTTCAGTACATGCCCAACACGTGTCAGATTAGTGAAACTAAGTTATTCTCATGCTTTCTTTACACCTATTTAAAGTAGTTTGAAAACTAGCACGTCAAATATTATAATTGACTAACTACAACTTTAATTTTGTCCTTGAAATAAAATCCTTAATTTAGTACATGGTTGCAAAGATGGACATGAGAATGAGTTATTCTCATATGGAAAGAGATTTAACAATAAGTTATATCTCATATCCTCTCTTAACCAATTATTTAGTTTTATTTAGTATGTTTCAGAAAGATACGTCCATCAATAGCAAAAAAATAAAAAAAAATAAATAGAATAGATTAAATTAGCCAAAAGTAATGGCTAACATAATTAAAAAAAAAAACATAAAGGAAGAATTGATTAAATTGGCTAATTGCTAAAATAATTAAAAAAAAATGTAACAAAAACACAGAAGGAAGATTAGGAACACGAATAAAAAAAAAAAAAACACAAACAGCCAAAAATCAAGATTTGAAAAGTGTTAAACAGTTTTGATATATAGACATTTCAAGACTTTACTAGTGCAATATTCCCATGAAATCTAACACTAGAGCATCATAAAATTTAGAGAAATGATTGAAATGGTGAATGGGTCCTTGACGATAGTCGACCGCTATACTCTGGTTTAGGATGTAAGTGATGATTATCGGCAATATGAGTTGTGTCAATACCACACCGTTATCAAGAGAAAGTAAAGTAGAGTATAATAGATCAAGCGATCCATTTGTTGAGAGTACTGTAAGAGGCACACAAGTAAGAATGTTGGATATAACTACTCTTTCACATCAGAGGGATGAGTCTCATAGATCCAACTACAATATCAAAGAAACTTCGGGTGGTAGTGATTGCTTGCATTGATGTCTCCGTGGTATCCCAGAAACATGTAACATGATTTTTCTTGCTCAAATATAGCTTCTTAAAACTTCACTTTTGAGTAATCCAGGAAGGCTACTTAATTTGCAGCCTCTAGTGAAGATGATCACTCTGAGGTGGGTTTGTTAGTGAAGATGCAATTATATAATCACGGTTTTATATCAATGGTTCCATTTATATCTATAAATGAAATTTGTGGTGTATTTTTTAGAAATTCAACAATAATCATATGTTATTCGGTTACAATTCTAAAGAAATTCAACTTTCGACCTTTTGTGAATGCTCAAAGCTACTTGCAAAGTATTGTCGATTATGATCCATATTACTCACCGGCTCGAAATTGAGGTTTGTTCATGTTTGAAATTGTGACAAACCATAAGACAAGATGCTTATTAATATTGTTTGTGATTGTTGTTGTGAATTCTTCATCTTTGAATACATATTTTGGTTGGTTCATGAATTTTTCCATCTTTTAAAAATATTATTTTTTTAGTTCGAGCCTAATTTCATAATAGGCGATTGAATCTCAATATTGCAATATTTTAAGTTACTTTTAAAATTAAAGGTCGATGAATAAACTAATTACAACAAGTTCTTTTTATGCATCTTATTTTGATCTAGCACATAAAGTAATTACTGAGTTTGACAAAATTGAAATAAAATCAAATAAAATCACTCAAACAAATCAATAAAATTGAAAAACAATTAGCCTTATGACACTTCCTTCAACTCCAAGGGGCGGTAAACCAAGGATTCCTTCGCCCAAGACCCATGATCCAACTCCCAACATGGAATTGATAAGCTATAGAATCATTCCAAGAACCTCAATGGATGGGTTACAAACTCACATTACCAATCTCAACAACTGGACGTGTCACCGGCGTTAGAAGAACGACTGCATCAGAGCAAGTCCATGGGGATAGAAGATCCCGTTGAAGGATGATAGACCAACCGTAATCTTCAGCCCAACGAGCCAAGCTTTTGTAGAAGCAAGAACCCTTGTATTAAAGGAATTAACATCTTCTGATACAAAATTTGGATAAACCAAGAGATAAAGCTAGAATTAGATTATGAGATCCAAGAGTGAGAAGCAAGATTTGGAACCTTTTTCAAAATTGAGTCACTCCACAATCGAACTTGATCAGGGCTTGACTAAATAACTCAGATGCAATCTACCACAAGAATTGCATCAAACATAAAAACGACAAAGATATGTTCAGATTTCTATAAGGGGGAACGTCTCAACTTAAGAGATCAATTTCATTGATCACAAATATGCTTTTACATAATAATTTGTGGGTATTTATAGTCTCCCCACAAAAAAAAAAAAAATAGTGCCCGTGATTTAATCTCGATCCCTTTAAATCTCCACAGAAGACCAAGTCAATTTGAGCATTACAAACTTTATGAAATTAATTATAAATAAAGTTTTCTAACCACTCATGAAATGATGCTTGCAACTTCATCCTCTACATCAACCGTGCAAATATTTACTTATGAAATGACGGTTGAACCAAGCCTATCCAATTTTGTAGATGAAGTATGAATGCTTGTTGAATGTTCTTGGCCTTGGGTTGTGTAATAGGTCCAGTTGGAACACCGTGATTCTTATCATCATCCCCCTTTTCAAGAGGATTCGTCCTCGAATCCGAAAAATCATCACCTACATCAAAAGAACTCAACTCAGTAACATTGGAAGTAGAATGTACACCATGATTTTTATCATCATCCCCCTCTTCAGGATTCGTCCTCGAATCAGAAAAATCATCACCTACATCAAAGGGACTCAACTTAGCAACATTGAAAGTATAATGTATTGACAATTCTATGGGAAGATCAATTTTATTGTTCCATGCAATCAAATGAGTCATTTTACTAAATGTCTTACGGAGCATTTATAGTCAAATAAAGAATTAGGAATCCACGCTATCTTTAGATCTACAGACTCACTCGCAATTGAATTGAGCTATCTATGGTTAACATTATAATGAAAGTTCATCAGTAAAATTATTTACGCTAATTCATTGAAACTTTAAAAAGAAATCATCTCTAAATTTAGATAAGATAGTAAGTTATACTAAGTGAATCAGGTGTGGTGAAGGTCGAACAAACACGTGACCTTCAAATCTTCAATATTACGCTCTCCCAACTAAGTTATCCCTGTTAACATTGAAAATGAAAATTTGGAAATTTTAAAAAGAAATAATCACTAATTTTAGAGTGAATATTCAGGTTATGTAAGTTAGTCAACTTGAATCTACAGCTAACATTAAAAATAAAAATATTTTCACTACTTCATACAAATATTTTCATTACTTCATTGACATTTTAAAAAATTGAATAGTCAGGAGTCGAGTTATGTGACTTGAATCAGGTGCGGTGAACGTGGATCGAACAACGTGACCTTTAGGTTTTCAGTCTGACGCTCTCAAAACTGAGTTATCCTCACTAATATTTGAAAAAAAAATCATAAGTAAAGGTATTTCCGCTAATTCATTATATTTTAAAAAGAAATAAACACTAATTTTAGATTGAATAAAGTTATGCAACTTAATAGACTTATGCAACATAAACCAAGTGCGGTGAACATGGATTAAACATGTAACCTTGAGATATTCATTCCCAACTGAGCTATTCCCGCGAACATTAAAAATCAAAATTCATGTGTAAGGGTATTTCCGCTAATTCATTATTCATTGAAATTTTAAAAATAAATAATAACTAATTTTTTATTGAATAGTTAGCTTATGTAAATGGAAACTGGTGCAGTGAACGTGAAGATTAAACACGTGACCTTCAAATCTTTAGTTTGACACTCTCCCAAATGAGCTATCCCCGCTAAGATTAAAAATAAAAATTCATAAGTAAAGCTATTTCCACTAATTCATTATATTTTAAGAAGAATTTATAATCAACTAAACTATAAGATATAATGAATGTCGATCAAACACAAGACCTTCCAATATTCAATCTGATGCTCTCCCAACTAAGCCATTCCAGATAACATAAAAAAAATGAATAATCACATGTTTTAGATTGAATAGTCAAGTTGTGCAACTTAGTCAACTTATGTCAGTTGGATAAAAAACGTGCTAGGTCTTCCTCTAATTCATTGAGATTGAGATACCTTTAAATCTTCAATATGATACTCTAATTCATTGAGTATGAGATTTTAAAAATAATCGCTAATGACACTAATTTTAGAGTCAAATTATGCAACTTAAACAAAGTGCAGTGAACATGGATCAAACACGTGACCTTCAGATCTTCAGTCTGACGCTCTCCCAACTGAGCTATCCCCGCAATCATTAGAAATAAAAATTCATCAATATAGGTATTTTAGCTGATTCATTGAGATTTTAAAAAGAAATAATGACTAATTTTCTATTGAATAGTCAGGTTATGCGCAATAGGTGTGGTTAACATGGAGATCGAACACGTGACCTTCAAATATTAAATTTAACTCTCTCCAAACTAAGCTATCCCTGCTAACATTAAAAATGAAATTTTTTAAGTAAAAGTATTTACGCTAATTAATTGAAATTTTAGAAAGAAATAATCACTAGTTTTAAATTGAATAGTCAAATTATGCAAGATTGAAGACGAGACCTTCAGATCTTCAATCTAATGCTCTCTCAACTCAGCTATCCACACTAACATTAAAAATGAAAATTCATCAGTAAAGTATTTTCGCTAATTCATTTTAATTTTAAATAGAAATAATCACTAATTTTTAATAAGATATTCAAGTTATCCAACTTGTATAAGG
>NW_019272522.1:18070-23299 GCF_002738345.1 Cucurbita maxima | reverse complement strand
ATCTTAAGACCACATTCAAGTATTCCAAGAATTGAACTCAAGACCTCAGAGTCATACCAATATGACACATTTTTTTTTTTAATATATCAATATTTCATTCATTTATTCGATTTGGATAATAATGAAATTTATGTGCAAGTAGTATTATCAATTTTAAACCGATGCAAAGTTTGATTATTTCAAAATTATTTATACGAATAGATGTAATAAAAATAGAGAACAGGAAAAATAGTTGAAGTTATTACATAATGTAAGTTTTAGTTTGATAGTTTCAGTTTAGTCACACATCTTGAACATAAAAGTAAAACTATTGGTGCTTATGGTCCACGTTGGATTACTTTTATGTTGTATGAATGACAAGTGTCTTGTAGCCCTTGTTAATATGTGTTGTTCTCTGTGACACTTTATATTATGATATGAATGATACTATGCTGTGAATCTACGTTGTGATATGGATGATATATAATTCATGAACCTCCATATATTACACCATGCATATTATGTTAACATGTTCACGCTGTGCCTATGAGACATTGACAAGCCATGTAGATTAACCATAAAAGATATGTTCAGTATACGTATGTATGTCTCATAGGAACATTATGTCGTAAAAAGAATGGATGTATGATTTGCATCATAACTATATATCATGATTCGAAACTGTGAGACCTCATGCATTTTGCATGACACGTGTATTGAGATACTTCCTTGTTATGATTAGTACACATGTGTACACTTCCTTATTATGATATTATGCACGCTCATTTTCCCTTTGTGGCTTCGGACAATGTTGGCGTACACTAACCTGCAGTTAGACACAGGGGTATGTATATGGGCTCACTTAGTGGGTCCATGTATGTATGTATGGTTGTATATAGAGAAGTATTACACATCAAACTTTACTCGAACTTGAAGTAGAGAATAAGGTCATAATGTCTTATGAAAAGATAGACACCTTGATTGTATGTGATTGCATTTTTTGACCTAAACACCTGGTGGAAGAAATGAAAATCATGATGAGTTGTGAGAATTCTCGGGAATCCAATTGTTCATGCCAGATTGAAGAAAAATACTTCACTCATTTAATTTAGAAACATGAAATGTTATTCCTCCATGCTTAATTTGAGATACCTTTCACTTATATTTTAGGCACTCTCCAAGCAAATGTTTCATAAAATTATGGCAGTAAAAGAAAGTTTACGATTGATTTTGACATTGTTATATAAATGCTTATTGTTTCTTTTACCCTAGAGAACTTGAAATTGGTCACCTAGATTTAGAATTTGAATCTAACACTGGTGGCTTTGATATTGGTCATCAAAATCAAACATCCTAAGTATTTAGGAGTAATTTAATAAAAAATTTAAATTGTGAGAATTTGATCTATGTAGTTTAATGGTGAGAATTCTATATTGTGGTCGCGAAGACTTGACCAATGTGTGGCTGTAGATTAGTGATGAGAATTCCATGTTTTACCCAAATACTCTCATTTGAGCTTCAGTGTACATGTTTTTATTTTCCATAATTATTTTAACTCAAATTTGTTTTGAGGACTATTGAACAACGAAAACGATTTAGTATCGGCAAACCATATGCATCTTTCATCACCACATCCACCCGAAAGACATGTTCCCTTTTCTGGCCAAAAATACCTTGAAAGAAGCATGCCTTAATTTGCTCTAAAAGTTGCACAAAAACAATGTTGTTCGAGAAGAATTCTCCTTAAAGTCCCAATTGAATTGGGTTCCTAGTTTGATGATATACAACCCTAAATTCATAGCCAATCCAGAATTTTAGGTTAGATACCCACACATTAAAATAAATATATACATATAGATTTTAAGAAATATATGAAAATAAATGTCAAAATTAGATAGTTTAATTTTTTATTTT
Organism: Cucurbita maxima; assembly: GCF_002738345.1. NCBI lineage: Eukaryota > Viridiplantae > Streptophyta > Magnoliopsida > Cucurbitales > Cucurbitaceae > Cucurbita > Cucurbita maxima. Next base: position 21,406 of record NW_019272522.1, on the reverse strand, counting down.
CTAAATTTCAAAACTTAAAATATAAGGACCAATACCATTGAGACTCCATGAGACTCAACCTAAAATATTATAAATATTATGTTTTCTACTACTAACCTAAATTTTGTCTTTGGACTTGCAATGAGACTCAAGAGGTGGATTTGACGGACTGTTCCAAATCACCACTTCCCACTTTGTCAATGGAAGTTCAGAATTGGATGCTGTGTAAACCAATTGAGACATTAATATATATTTCCATCCCTAAGGCAAACAAGAAATACTAGTATTACAAAAAGAGTCTTATATTTTCAATTCTTAGTAGATCTATTAATTCAAACTTTCTCTAAGAAATATCTTGACAAAGAAAAACCAAAAAATGGTTGAAATTCTATTTAATTTTTTATTCAATTTATGTGTGCTCTATCTCATGTGAATTTTGATTCCCGTTCTTAATTAAATAAAAAGAAACTATGTTAAAAAAGTAAATAGACTGATCACAATTACATCGTTTGAGTTTGTAGGTGAACGCCATAAAGAAAACACAAACAACAAAAGACTTGAGAATTTGCATGATATTCTTTTCTTCAATGGTTTTTTGGCTTGTTTTCAAGTAGAGATTTATATCTTCCTCTTCTCTTGAAAATGAGACTTGATATGGTGTTCAATTTAGTAAAATAAATTCTAAAAACAATAATATGTTAATTATAAGCAGTTTTGGAGCACTAACTCCAATTTGGTCGGGAAGGGTTGGATGGAAACTCAACGATCCAAAATTTTCTATTTAATTTAAGGTCGCTACTGTATGAGTAACATTGAATGTGAAAGACTTCATTTAAATTCCATAAAACATAACCTTTAACTTAAAATGCAGCCCATGACTTACGTGTTTTGAAAACATCTTTAAAACGACACAACAAAAAATCTGAAATAAAATAAATAAGCGTTTAAGTTTAAAACATCCTATTCTAGCCTAAGTCTAAGAAAATAAATATCACTATCCTATGCATGTGTCATGATCTCGAGTTGCGATGCCGTCATCAGTCGTACAGGAATGTCTTGCCTTAACCTAAAAAATATAGTACCACATGGCTTGAGTATTTAAACAAATACTCAGAAAGTGACCTCACTATTGGGGTTAAATGCAACAATCACATGCAATGAAATGATGGGACCTATCTTTCGTTTCGTTTCGTTTTTCCTATGGTGCTGTCCTAACGGGTAATCGTGGATGTGTACCATATACTCTACACACAACCAATACGTGCGAGTATGGGCTCACCAGCTAGTTCGCACACTGCTGGGCCACTTTTCTTATTCGGTGGACATACTCTGGGAGCCCCTTATGCCAGGACCCGTTAAAACTAGTAACCGTCACGACAGCGCTATGCAAAGCATAACGATCGTTGTCCTACCATTGGATGTACGCGTCCGTACCCTCGTGTTGGGATAGGGGTATCGCCCCAGATGCATGAACACACACATAATGCATCAGGTCCCGCTACTTCTACATTTATCATTAATGAACCTAACCCCCCTGTCATGTTCCATGCTTCATGTCATTCTCATTTTCATTTTACGTTTCATACATATTCTTATTGGGATTATGATTCCAAGCAGTTTACCGTATTCCATGTCATACAATTCATGTTGTATACACACAATTTAAGAGGCCTAACATAACGTTGTATGCTTTTAACATAACATTTCATCATATACACATCATACCATGATATATTGCATCACAATGTATCATATCATAAACGAGTCATAACGTAAACACTTCATAATCATATTGTTCTCTAACTTATCATAGCCTTAACGTTCTTATACCTATCACAGACATATCATTACGTGAACGTACCTTAGTTATCTCATCACAAGGACTTAACCTAACGCTATCGTTCTATCAATCTATCACAAACCTATCCCTTTCTACCTGTAGCCTAACCGTATTCTTTCATCAATCTCTCTTATCCATATTACTCTGGTATGTAACCTAACCTTAACGTTTCATGAACGTATTTTACTCCTATCGTTACATTTCGTTTTGTGCATTCTTCTCGTATCCTATCTCAAACATATCATTGAACTCATCGTACCGTAATTATTATCAAACAATTCACATATTATATTATATACATAACAAATAAGAAGCATATCGATCCACAGACAATTCACACATAACAATATATATGACACGTGCAAAACCATGGGGCACGTGTCAACAGCAAATATAACCATGTCGATAGTAAGGTCACTTACTTGGCTCGCTTAAGTCGTTGTCACAAATATATCTTTAATGAAAGTTCGATTCCGTTCTTTGAAATCCGAGTCAACCTATATGAACTCATGACATCAGTTTCAAGTTTTAACCCTAATAAATTATTTCACTACCCTCTAATATTTCCTGTTATAGTGTTAAATATTTTTCAACAAATCTTTCCTCAATCTCCCTCCCTCTCTCTCTCATTATTTTCATTTTGTAAATAGGTTTTTCAATTGTGTAAATAGATATTACTGGAAAATTTTAAGTCCATTGTTTGGCTACTATCTTTAGTTTATAGATCTGCCAACTAAAATTTTATTAAATCTAATCTTATAACCTTATTTCGTATAACTTAAAATGCTAACAAAAATCTAATCAATTCTATATGGGATCAGATTATTACGGTTAAATATATGAAAGAAGATTTGATCCTAAATTAATTTCTTATAACCATGACTATAAAAGAAAAGAAAATCTGAGATAGGATTTTACCGTAATAAATGACAAAAATCTCTAATTCTCCAATCTTGCTTATTGCTTATTGCTTATGTTGAAAGCCATTTTACTTCTTCTCAAATATAACCATTGTTGTTTTTCTGTTTCATTCATTGTTTGCCGTTGTTAAGGATAGGTGAGGAGAGATAATTGTGGGAAGGGATGAGAGGTTAGTGGAGAGAGGTGGGGAATTTTTTTTAAATATTTTAATTTTAATTAATTAATTTATTTATTTATTTATTGTTATTATTATTTTAACTTTTTTTTATTGGTTTATTTGTTTATTTATTTTTGATTTATTTATTTATTGTTATTATTATTTTAACTTTTTTTTATTGGTTTATTTGTTTATTTATTTTTGGGCTATTACACTCAACCTTACCAACAAGTTCTTTTTTGGCATATTTTTTTAGGACGGCACAATATCTCACATTTATATTAAAACAAATATTAGGGGAGAGAAAATCAAAAAAGAATATGTCTTAGATATTTATATTGATGACTTCGAGTATGAATACAAAAAATTCACAAAATACATCTTTAAAATGGTAGATATGGTTCTATTTACTTTATGTATTTTTATTATGTATAACAAT
>NW_019272522.1:13116-14353 GCF_002738345.1 Cucurbita maxima | reverse complement strand
AGGTGGTCGAAGAAGGGTTAGAAGAACCAAAAGATACCACGGGTTATACAGCGGCACAAAACAAGACGTTAAAAGAGGTGTGATCAAAGGATAAGGCGACACTATACATGTTGTTCCGAGCCGTTGACGAGTCGGGCTTTGCGAAGCTTGCCAATGCAACTACTTGAAAAGAAACGTCAGAAACTTTAGGAAAAGTGTTCAAAGAAATCGACCGAGTCAAGCAAGTGCGTCTCCAAACTCTTTGTGGCAAGTTGGAGAGCATGAAGATGAAGGAGTCAGAAAGTGTATCTGACTACATCACGCATGTACAAACTCTAGTTAACCAACTCAATCGAAATGGAGAAATGTTAGCCGAGACACGGGTTTTGGAGAAGATTTTAAGATCATAACCAAAAACTTTAGAATGTTGTATGCGCGATAGAAGAGTTAAAGGACCTAGCAACGTTCACAGTCGACGAGCTAGCCAGTTTTCTCGAGGAAGACGAGCAACGTAAGAAGAAGAAGGAGGAAACACTTGATCAATCACTTCAAACCAAGGCGTCAATCAAAGATTAAAAGGTACTCTACTCTTAAAATTTCTAAGGTAGAGGTTTTGATAGTGAAAGTAGTAAAAATGGTCACTGTGCTCAAGGAAGTAGTCATGAAGAATAATATAAGAAGAAGGGACAGCCGAGCCAAGCAAATTGACATGGAAGAGGACGCAATGGAGGAAGAGGCAGTCGATCAATTTACTCCAACATTCAGTGCTACAAATGTCATAAATATGCACTATGCAAATTATTATAACTCCGACAAATGTTACAATTGTGGTAGAACATTCAGTGCTACAAATGTCATAAATATGCACTATGCAAATTATTATAACTCCGACAAATGTTACAATTGTGGTAGAGGGCCATTTTGTAAAAGATTGTCAAGCCGATAAAAAAGTGGAAGAAACAATCAACCTAGCCTTGGTGACGCAACAAACCAAGGTCTTAGGTCTTCTCTTGATGGCTAAAAATGAAGATCTGAAAGCGTAAGAACACGACGGAGAAAAAGACGATGGCGGTAGTTGTGAGGCGGTGAAAACCGTTGGAAACGAGGGGATACACAGGGGATTCGGAAAAATCACCATATTGGAGATGAGAAAATCGAAGATGGAATCTGGATTGAACACGCAATCGACGAACGAGCCAAAGAAACTACCAGATCATCAGAAGGAGAATAGAGATTTAGAGCAACAACCAAAATCTAC
>NW_019272522.1:9640-11926 GCF_002738345.1 Cucurbita maxima | reverse complement strand
ATCGGTTTAAAGTTCGTAGTGTTGTAACCCCGTATCATGTAAACATATTATTAAGAATTAATAAAACTTGGCCTATGTAATTGTCGAACCTACGACCTCCACGTTTTTAACACGACAATCTTACAACTGAGCTAATTGGGCAAAGATTTTATGAACATTATAGATCGTTAGCTCCTAATCCAGCCAATCGAGTTTCGTTTACATAATTTTATGCATAATAAACTTAAAAAAGTCATTATCTTCTAAAAAAAAATCGTAGTGTTTTAACTCGTATAATGAAAAGATATAATTAAAAATGAGGGAAATTGGCCCATGCAGGTCTTGAACCTACGACCTTCGCGTTATTAGCACGACGCTCTAACCAACTGAGCTAATAGGCCATAGATTTTCTCGCCTGACAATGCACTTGACGTGTTATTCTACCCTATCGTTAAGACGTGTCCCTCAGGCTGTCTGACACGCTTTCCCTCCGGCAAGTTGACACTTGTCTTGCCGGCTTTCTCACGCGCTTTCCTTCCCACAAGTTGACACGTGGCTTGCCGAAAATTTTTCTCTCATGAGAGTCGCAATACTGAATCTGGCCTTCAAAGTGAGTTCATTTACCTCCTTGTTCATGAAAAGACTCTAAGAAATACTCGAATTTCATCTTTCGTAAAAGAACATATCGAACGGCCAAAATAAGTTCATTTACCTCCTTCTTGTTCCTGTAATGACTCTCAGAAATCCTCGAATTTCATCCTTCATGTAAGAACATATCGAACGACTCAGATCTAAAGAAAATTTTGAACGGCCGTATCATCGGTTTAAAGTTCGTATTGTTGTAATCCCGTATCATGAAAAGATATTATGAAGAATTAAAAAAACATGGACTACGAAATTGTCCAACCTACGACCTCCACGTTTTTAAAACAACAATCTTACAACTAAGCTAATTGGCCATTGGTTTTATGCACCTTATAGGTCGTTAGCTCTTAATACTGCCAATCGAGTTTCGTTTACATAACTTTATGCATAATAAACTTAAAAAAGTCATTATCTTCTAAAGTTCGTAGTGTTTTAACTCGTATCATGAAAAGATATAATTAAAAATGAGGGAAATTGGCCCATGCAGTTGTCGTACCTGCAACCTTCACATTATTAGCACAAAGTTCTAACCAACTAAGCTAACAAGCCATAGATTTTCTCATCTCACAATGCGCCTGATGCGTTATTCCACCCAATCGTCAATACGTGTCCCTCAGGCTGTCTGACACGCTTTCCCTCCCGCAAGTTGACACGTGGCTTGCCGGCTGTCTCACGCGCTTTCCTTCCCCACAAGTTGACACGTGGCTTGACGAAAAATTTTCTCTCATGAGAGTCGAAATACTGAATCTGGCCTTCAAAGTGAGTTCATTTACCTCCTTGTTCGTGAAAAGACTCTAAAAAATCCTCAAATTTCATTTTTTCATAAAAGAACATATCGAACGGCCAAAACTAGTTCATTTACCAACAAGAACATATGGAACAGCCAAAACTAGTTCATTTACCAACTTCTTGTTCCTGAAATGACTCTCATAAATCCTCTAAAGAAAAACTGTGAACGGCCGTATCATCGGTTTAAAGTTCGTAGTGTTGTAACCCCGTATCATGTAAATATATTATTAATAATTAATAAAACTAGACCTATGTAATTGTCGAACCTACGACCTCCACGTTTTTAACACGATAATCTTACAACTGAGCTAATTGGGCAAAGATTTTATGCACATTATAGATCGTTAGCTCCTAATCCAGCCAATCGAGTTTCGTTTACGTAACTTTATGCACAATAAACTTAAAAAAAGTCATTATCTTCTAAAAATCGTAGTGTTTTAACTCGTATAATGAAGAGATATAATTAAAAATGAGGAAAATTGGCCCATGCAGGTCTCGAACCTGCGACCTTCGCGTTATTAGCACGACGCTCTAACCAACTGAGCTAATAGGCCATAGATTTTCTCGCCTGACAATGCACTTGACATGTTATTCTACCCTATCGTTAAGACGTGTCCCTCAGGCTGTCTGACACGCTTTCCCTCCGGCAAGTTGACACTTGTCTTGCCGGCTTTCTCACGCGCTTTTCTTCCCACAAGTTGACACGTGGCTTGCCGAAAATTTTTCTCTCATGAGAGTCGCAATACTGAATCTGGCCTTCAAAGTGAGTTCATTTACCTCCTTGTTCATAAAAAGACTCTAAGAAATACTCGAATTTCATCTTTCGTAAAAGAACATATCGAACGGCCAAAATAAGTTCATTTACCTCCTTCT
>NW_019272522.1:3698-8270 GCF_002738345.1 Cucurbita maxima | reverse complement strand
TGGATAATCTGTAAGAAAAAATATCTACACTTGTCAGAGGACACAGATTTTTATCCCTTTTTATTCATGGTTCTTATAACCAACTACTCTATTTTCCTATTAAAAAATATAGTCACGGCATACATGACATTACTACTATGCATGAAAGAATGTATTTACAACATTTCATAAATGGTGCTATGGACTTAAATGTTCATAATGAACTCATTAAAACAATATTGTTATCAACAACATAATGGAAAACAGATAACTTTAGTTTAAATAAAAATAAAGCAATGCCCTGATCTAACCTAAGGATTACTAAAAATAATATGAATGCAACTACCCTAACTTTGGTTTCTTGGCCTTGAACCCAACGTTGTCATCCGTAAATGGGTATCTTACCTTTACTTTAAAATAAGAGTAGCATGTGGTTTGAGTACTTTAATAAATACTCAGTAAGTAATCCCACTCTTAAGGTCGGAATATGAATGACGTGTAATATAGTGGGACCTATCCTTTCATAAATACATTGTGGCATGGGCTTGGGCTTTGCTTTTCAGTCCGAGCAGAGTTGAATATGTTGTACTTCCCTACACACGACTCATGAATGTGCACATTGACCACCAGGTGGGTTGGTATAAGAGTACTCTATGGGTTTGCCTCATCGAGCTTGTGCACACTCACACTACCAAATACCATGAAGGGAAACGACCAGCATAATATCATACGGAACATAAATATTTTAAGGTATGTGTTTGTACTAATCATAATGGGGAAGTATCTCGATGCACCTCCCATATAAAATGCATGAGATCCCTAACATTAAAACACAACATAACGTTCCTATGAGACATACATACTTGATTCTTGTCATATTGTTCATGATTAACAATACATGGTTTTTCTAATGTTTCATAGGCATAGGGTGTACTAAACATAATATAGAAGTATCTCGATGCACGTGGTATACAAAATGCATGAGGTCCCATAACATTAAAGCATGACATATATTCATGGCGCTAGAAAGCTAGTCATACATCCAATCTATTCCTAGCATAGTATTCCTATGTGATATAAATACTTGATTCATTTCATATTTTTAATAATTAACAATACACGATTTTCTAATGCCTCATAGTCCTAGAATAGTGTTTATGATATCATAGCATAACTAGTATGCAACATATCGTATATCATATCATATACATAACATAGTATATGTCATACAACCATAAAACACGACATGTGCAGGGGCCACAGGTAGAGATGTACATTCCCTGTCATCATCCTCACCATCTATTTCATTCTCCATTTCCACGAAATTCTCTATTTATTTGTGTGGGGATCAGGGTAAGGGATTCATCGCAAGGAAGTGGCAGGGATCGGATTCCTTATGGAGAATTTGAGTGGGTTTTAAATCAAGAGTCAGTCTTAGAGGGAAAGGCCAAGAGTGTTGAACATGAAAGGCCAAGAATCTTTATATGAAGAATGACTTTTTATGGGTTAAGAAATAATGACATTCTTATGTCTATATTTAGGACCTTGTAAATACATTTTTTATTACTATTGTAAAATGGTAAAGAGAGCAGAGAAAAAAAAAAAGAAAAGAAATAGAGAAGCAATAGAAGGTTTTTTCAGATAAACAGAGTGTTCTTTGTCTCCTTCTATCGTTAGTGTGTGTGAGACTTATTTCACAAATTTATTAGTTTTGTTTAACAAATGTGTATCAAGCCAATGGCGAATGTGACGGGTCAAATGTCGCTACCGCGACTAATGAAGACAAACTACGAGAATTAGAGCATTCATATGAAAGCTTTTCTTGGTTCTCAAGATGCATGGGAGGTGGTCGAAGAAGAATTAGAAGAACCAAAAGATACCCTGGTTTATACAGCAACACAAAACAAGGCGTTAAAAGAGATGCGATCAAAGGATGAGGGGGCACTTTACATGTAGTTCCGAGCCGTTGACGTGTCGGGCTTTGAGAAGCTTGTCAGTGCAACTACTTCAAAAGAAGCGTCGGACACTTTAGGAAAAGTGTTCAAATGAATCGACCGAGTCAAACAAGTGCGTCTCAAAACTCTTCGTGGCAAGTTGGAGATCATGAAGATAAAGAAGTTATAAAGTGTATTTGACTACGTCATGCATGTACACACTGTGGTAAACCAACTCAACCAAATGGAGAAATGTTAGCCGAGACGCGGGTTTTGGAGATGATTTTAAGGTCATTAACCAACAACTCAACCGAAATGAAGGAGTCAATCAAGCACTTCAAACCAAGGCGTCAATTAAAGATGAAAAGGTACTCTACTCTCAAAATTTTGAAGGTAGAGGTTTTGGCCGTGAAAGTAGTAAAAATGGTCATGATTGTCAAGGCAGCAGTCATGAAGGATACTGTAAGAAGAAGGGACAATCGAGCCAAGCAAATTTGCATGGAAGAGGACGCAGTCGAGGAAGAGGCAGCCAATCAATTTACTCCAACATTCAATGTTACAAATGTCACAAATATGGTCACTATGCGAACGATTGTAACTTCGACAAATGTTACAATTATGGCAGAGGGGCATTTTGCAAACAATTGTCGAGTTGATAAAAAGGTGGAAAAAACAATCAACCTAGCCTTGGATGACGCAACAAACGAAGGTCTTCTCTTGATGGCTCAAAATGAAGATCTAAAAGCGAAAGAACATGGCGAAGAAAAAGATGATGGTCGTAGTTGTGAAGCGGTGGAAGCCATTGGAAATGAGGGCATACGCAGCAGATTTGGCAAAATCACGATATTAGAGACAAAAAAATCGAAGAAGGAATCTAGATTTAACACACGATCGACGAACGAGCCAAAGAAACTTCCAAATCATCAGAAGGAGAATAGAGATTTAGAGCAACAACCAAAATCTGCCGCTAATAAATTTGTGGAGAAGTCTCAGTTGCAGACGTTGAAATTCCTGAACGAGCTCCTTTTGAAGGAGAAAGTAGAGATTAAAAAAGAAAAGAAAGCTTTTAGAAATGGAGATTGAAAGGTTAGAAAAGGAAGTGGCTGAGCTGAGTGAGAGTTGTTTCTATCTCAAACAGGAGAAGGAAGAGAATGAGAAGGTAATTTGTGAGCTTATGAAGAGAATTGAAGAAGGTGTGGAGTGATAGAGGTCAGCTACTGATGAGTGGTGGGTTCAAAACCGGAGGAGTGCGTTGGGAAGTGAGATTCTTTACATTGTAGCTTGGCACCATACTGATCGGGTCAAACATCTATCTAGTCAAACTAGGTTAGATGTGGGCATGGGTTGGAAGAGCTACCACGTGTTGCAAATCGAGTGGAGCCGCGTCACCTTACAACACGCATGACGCGTTATTCCATTCATCGTCAATACGTGTCCCTCAGGCTGTCTGACATGCTTTTCCTCCCGCAAGTTAACACGTGGCTTGCTGGCTATCTGACGCGCTTTCTGTCCCACAAGTTGACACGTGGCTTGTCGGAAAATTTTCTCCTGACAATGCACATAACGCGTTATTCCACCCAATCGTCAATACGTGTCCCTCAGGCTGTCTAACGCGCTTTCCCTCCAACAAGTTAACATGTGGCTTGCCTGAAATTTTTCTCTCCTGACTGTCGCAATACTGAATCTGGCCTTCAAAGTTAGTTCATTTACCTCCTTGTTCCCGAAAGGACCCTCAGAAATCCTCGAATTTCATCCTTCATAGAAGAACATATCGAACGGCCAAAATAAGTTCATTTACCTCCTTCTTGTCCCTAAAAGGACCCTCAGAAATCCTCAAATTTCATCCTTCGTATAAGAACATATCGAACGGCCAAAATAAGTTCATTTACCTCCTTGTTCCTAAAAGGACCCTCAGAAATCCTCAAATTTCATTCTTCGTAGAAGAACATATCGAACGACTAAAGAAAAATTGTGAATGAGAAAGGTTACCTCGCAGGTCTTATCGGTTTACAGTTCGTAGTGTTGTAACCCCATATCATGAAAAGATATTATTATGAATTAATAAAATTTGGCCTATGTAATTTGTCGAATCTACAACCATCACGTTATTAACACAACAATCTAACCAACTGAGCTAATTGGGCATAAGTTTTATGCACGTCATAGATCGTTAGCTCCTAATCCAGTCAATCGAGTTTCGTTTGCATAACTTTATGCATAATAAACTTAAAAAAGTCATTATCTTTTAAAGTTCATAGTGTTTTAACTCGTATCATGAAAAGATATAATTAAAAATAAATGAAATTAGCACATGGAGATGTCAAACCTGCAACCTTCACGATATTAGCACATCGCTCTAACCAACTTAGCTAATAAGCCATAGGTTTTATGCACATTGTAGATTGATAGCTCATAATTTAATAAATTGAGTTTATGCTAATAAGCCATAGGTTTTATGCACATTGTAGATTGATAGCTCATAATTTAATAAATTGAGTTTATGTTACATAATTTTTTGCATGATAAACTTAAAACTTTAAGTCATTATCTTTAAAGTTCGTAATGTTGTAACCCCGTATCATGAAAAAATATTATTAAGAAGAAATGAAATCGGCCCATGCAGGTGTCAAACCAACGACCTTCACATTATTAGCCCGAC
>NW_019272522.1:0-3692 GCF_002738345.1 Cucurbita maxima | reverse complement strand
GGCCCATGCAGGTGTCAAACCAACGACCTTCACATTATTAGCCCGACATTCTAACAAACTGAGCTAATAGGCCATAGGTTTTATGAACATTGTAGATCGATAGCTCCTCATTCAGTCAATCAAGTTTAGCTTACATAATTTTATGCATAATAAACTTAAAACTATAAGTGATTATCTTTTAAATCTAGTATCATTAAATATATCATTATTGAGAAGGAATGAAATTAACCATGCAAGTGTCAAAACTGTAGTAGCTCCTAATATAGCCAATCGAGTTTAGGTTACATAATTTTATGCATAATAAAACTTAAAACTCTTTAATTTCAAGTCATCATGAAATTAGCCCATCCAACCTTCATGTTATTAACTCGACGTTCTAACCAACTAATCTAATAGGCCACAAGTTTTATACTCATTGCAGAGTAGTAGCTCCTAAACAAGTCAATCGAGTTTAGGTTACATAATTTTATGCATAATAAACTTAAAACTTTAGGTCGTTATCTTTTAAAGTTTGTAGTGCTTTACCCCCGTATCATTAAAGATATCTTTGGGAATTAATTAAATTGACCCATCCAAGTGGCAAACATGCTACCTTCGCACTTAATTAGCGCGACGTTCTAACAAACTGAGCTAATGGACCAAAGGTTTTATGCAACTTGCAGATCAATAGCTCCTAATCTAGCCAATCACTTCATTTTAAAACATTATATTTAAAGTTCGTAGTGTTGCAACCCCGTATCATGAAAAGATGTTTTTAAGAGAATTAATGGTATTGTCCCATGGTAAAAGGGAGGTCCATCACTTCATTTTATAAGCCCACTTGAACTGTTTAAAGTCATTCGAAAAATACATTTTTTGACGGCTCTAGGTTAATATTTTGGCTGATCCGGCTTGGGTTTGATACGTTCGGACACTTTCTTCTTTCAAATTTTCAGAAGCTTAAATTAGTATGACTACCTTTTGGCTAGTTAAATTTTTAGAATCGAGTTTAAATTATTAATGCACACGTAGGTTTAGTTAGTTTATATACTTCTGAGTAAGTTTAAATTACTTTATGAAAAAGTAGATAAGTTAATTTCCATAGTAGAATTTTAATTTATGGTTGTTGGACTTCTTAGGGAAAATTAAAATTTAGAGGCCAGCATTAAGCTAACGTCAAATGGTTGTAGCTGCTTCGAAGGCTAACCAAGTAAGTGGCCTTACCATCATTTGGTTATAATTGTGTGTTGTATGATGACACGTGCTCGTGGCTTTGAAAATTGTAATAGCCCAAGCTCATCGCTAGCAGATATTGTCTTCTTCGGGTTTTCGAGATTACCTTACGTTTTTAAAACGCATAGAGAAATTTTCACTCCCTTATAAAGAATGTTCCCCTCTCCAACTGTTGTGGGATCTCACAATCCATCCTCTTTCGAGACTCAGTATCCTTGTTGGTACTCGTTACTTTCTCCAATCAATGTGGGATCTCACAATCCAACCCCTTTCAAGCCCAAGCATCCTCGCTAGCACATCGCCCGATGTCTGGCTCTAATACCATTTGTAACCGTCCAAGCCCACCACTAGTAAATATTCTCCTATTTTGACTTTTTTTTGGGGCTTCTGCTCAAGGGTTTAAAATGCTTTTTGCTATGGAGAGATTTTTACACCCTTATAAATAATGATTTGTTTCCCTCTCCAATCAATGTGAGATCTAAAAATGCATTTGTCAACTACTAAATGAAAATCAATGCATACACTGTTATTCGTTCTCCCCAGTACACCACTCAGTGTCTGGCTCTGATGCCAACATTAACACCCCTAATTTCTTACCTTAATTAGAGGTGTCAAACATGCATGCCTTAATTAACATATGCGGACATTGAAATGATACATTTTCAAATGAAGTCATAGACTTACACATTTAATTTAAAACAAGAAAGTAAGAAATAACGTAGTTTTAAAACATGAAAAAGTTTTGCGTATATCCCATGGGGTCGAGACTTTATCCAAAGTACATGTGTAAGCTTGTGAGTGCAACAGCCCACCACTACTCGAATGGTAGTGTGTCCTTTTGTTATCTTATGTAAACCTAGAAAGAATTCCATGACATAATCTCTAAGTTGTTGAACCTTTGAGTACCCATCAGATTCACTAACCAACGGTTTGGGCATATCCTTTAACAACTATCTATGTGACCTACCACGTTGAAGAACTTAACCAACTTGGGATTCACTCACTATGTATCAGTAATTTAGTGTGGTATTCACATTAAGGATGAGGAAAATAATCTCATATTCGTTTGGTAAATATGAATTTGGATACTTACTTTATGAGTTGTCTTAATACTCTAACTAGTCATCTCTTCATAACATCATTAAATCTTACTTACCTTCATATATCATCTAGTACATCCTTATACTATAACTAAGGCCAGCAAATTCCTTAACTTTTGAAATCTTTTCTCACAAACTCATTGTAAGTGCGAGTTGTGATCGCATGTATTGAATGAGTTAAACTCAAAACTTTTCAACAAACCTTCTACCTTGTCAAAGCTAGGAAACTTACAACTTTATATCTCTAAATAAATCTAGACAAACTACAATTTGTTCCTCCTTTAAAATGGTTCACCAGACCATATTCTATAATTTCAATGTCTAAGGAAAATACTTTTGTTCAACCAAGACTCTACATCGGAGAGTTTGGTATAACGCTCATTATATAGAGGTATCAAGTTGGCTTAAGGGCTCATCTTGTTATCTTTTTTGTCTCTGATTAGCCTCCTATAATCGATATGAACACTATTATAAAACAAGTTTAGAAACCTTGGTAAATATCTAATTCATAAAAATTACTTGAGCTATGGGAAATTAGTGAGCCCAACAACATCACTCTAACTCACACAACTATGTCGAACTCTGAGAAAACCTTTTAACCTTGCCTTATTGGTTCATATGCTTGAGGGAACCCTTGTTTCTACATGTATGCATGTTTTTTTTTTCTTTTTAATAACTATTATGATCAACTCTTAATGTTCAATATATCGTCGTGTGTGCCCATTATTTCCTCTTAACGACTAAAGATATTGCTCTCTAAAACAAATGTTGAGGAGTGTGAAGTCGTGACTTAGTAGCTCATGTGTCTATGGCAGGGTCTACCTTAACTCTGCCAAGTTGTCCTTGCCACTAAAAAAAATCAAGTAGATTCAAGCTTCATATCTCGTGTGGGTATTAATGTTGGAATAACTTAGATACAACATTCAACCTTATTTCAAACCTTCCTAATTTCTTAGAGTTCATACCTTAAACACGTTCTAATTTCCCTCCAAAAAGTGTTACCCTTTAGAGCTATACTATTTTATACAAATCAGACTACTCAAACTATTAATTACTCCTTATACTAATAAACTTTACACATTTTACAACTATTAATTACTCCTTAACAATAAACACATTCAACAACTATTAATTACTCCTTAAATCAAAGTTCCCTAAAGGTATATAATACACATATTGTGTACAAGTTAAAGTAGTACACACTATTTTTAACCTTGAGAGTACAAGTAACAACAAGTCAAAGTCAAAGTCAAAGTACAATATGTACCTGTACCCTTTCTCTAGAGGGAGGTACTGTTTTGCGAGACAGGATCACACATGCTTTACACATCTTGTCTAATACCCAGTGTTCGATAAACCAACAACGAGGAAAAACAACAA